>NC_066362.1:27180128-27355128 GCF_013377495.2 Cygnus atratus
ACTCTGTTTTTGCACAGCAACTTAAGAATTTCCTGTTCAAAACAGGGAGTACTCTGGCTGGATTCTCTTTCTCCTAACTTTACCCTACTGCTATAAACTTACCTTTTAAAATTACTTTTAGAAGTTGAGTTACAAGACAAGATCAGGTCCTTCCTGTATGCAAGAGATCTTAATTCTTCCGAAAGTACTTGTAAACCCAGTTATATCATTGTCCAGAAAACATAGCTAAATCAGATTGTAGCTACTCTTATGATCTATTACTTGATAAAAATTGTTTGTTCAGAATGGAGAGGATAGTTAAAGAGTAATAAAGCTGTATAACAACATTTAGTACAACTTTAAGTGGGAAGCAAAATTGTATTTTCTCTGCTGAAAATATACAGAATTTAATAAAGAATCTCCTGTGAAGACAGGCTGAGGGAGTTGGGGTTGTTCAGCCTGGAGAAGAAAAAGTCTGGGGAGACCTTATAGTGGCCTTCCACTATCTAAAGGAGGCTACAGGAAAGCTGGGAAGGTGTAACAGTTTTAAACTAAAAGAGGGTAGATTTAGATTAGATATAAGGAGGAAATTCTTTACTCAAGAGGGTGGTGAGGCACTGGAACAGGTTGCCTAGAGAAGCTGGGGATGCCCCATCCCTGGAGGCATTCAAGGCCAGGCTGGATGGGGCTTTGAGCAACCTGGTCTGGTGGGAGGTGTCACTGCCCATGGCAGGGACGTTGGATCTAGATGAGCTTTAGGGTTCCTTCCAACCCAATCTATTCTTTGATTCTATGATTCTATGAAGAAAACTTGAAAATGAAAGTGAACACAGCCAAATGATAGTCATTTTCCTTGTTACAATAATTTAGTCTTATGAAATTGTTTACAGCAACATATTTAATTATAAGAAATCCATTCCTGTCCTTAGTATTATATTAGGAATGACAGGTATCTTCCTAACCTCATAGACATCACTGGAAAGTTTCCATTTGAAATGAAGCAAAGAATATATGAGCGAGTTTTAGAAAGTAAATAATATTATGTATATCTGCTATGGTGACAGACATTTGAAAAGTAAACATTTTTCATTTTTATCAATCTCATTTGCATTCAAAATCCTCACAGTATCTTCAACATTCTGTAGTGAATTTAAAGTTTATTAACTTCAAATGCTCAGAACATATGAAATGTATCTACATTTCAGCTGCAGGTCTGTTAATATAAAGTAAATATGACATCATCATTGAAAATGTAGAGAAAGTTCTAAAAAGCTGTGGTTTACATCTCTTTTAATATCTGAAGAAGGGAAGTGTAAGAAACATACTGTATCAAGGGAGATATGGAGAACATTAGTCACAGTTCAGAGAGCCAGAAAAAAAGTAGAGTTGAAAAATAGGATCTCTGTGCTTTGCAGTGTTCAATTTGACAGTGTGTGACCCAGTGAAACCTTTTCTTGTTACTAAATGCTGTTTTGTTTTGCTAATATGTGTACACAACCCTGGAACTCACCAGAAAACCCAGTAATTTAGCAAGCACAACAGTCATCTCTATGAAAAAGTTTGGCATTTTACCAGCAGTTTCTTTCAGAAATAATTGATGTATCCCAGATAATCACAGTACAGCTACTGAGATAATGTCCTCTATTTGACAAGGAGTCCAATAAAACTTACATTGAAGGCATTGGGAGATTTACTGGTTTGAGATGAGAATAAGATGAGAAGATACTAGTGTTATGAAAGACGCAAGCTTCTCCCACACAGCGCTGGGTGGGACAGGACGTAAAATAATTTAATTCTGTGAGCATATCCGAGGATTCTAAGTTGCCTTTTGTTCTGATACTCAAGAAAACAAGACCTTTCAGAAGTATTCTTGAAAGGAAAGAGGCTCTGTAGCAATTACGTGGCTGGTGGTGAGAATGAAGGAATAGTGGAGAGTACTGTTTGAGGCAGAACACTACCATAAAACAGGCCTTCAGATAATAATGACCCAGCTAGTGATCTGTTGAATCAAGTGGGCTTACTGTTGCTGGAGTAGTAGGTTTTGAATAGCTAAACAAGATGGAACAGCTCCTTTCAGATTGCTTGGGAGAAAAAGGAAAACCTTTTCATTATAATTTTTTTTTCCATGTCCAGTACTAAATAAAGTTGGGAACAATGCTTCTGTCTTGATTTATTCATAATATTTAAGAAATGTTTTCTTCGCTAATTGTGTCCACCTGAATGAGCTTACCAGCAGAAGTGTTTCCTGAAAGCAGCAGTTCCTAACCAATGGGAAGCACAAAAAATATTTCTATATATGAATAAATGCACCCCAGGTGTGATTTGAAGAATTATTCTCACTCAGGGAATAGAATAGCCTTGGTAGTTTTAAACAAGGCTGAAACAAATAGCTTTAAAGTTACTTTAAAAACATCTGCAAAATATTATTATTTTTTTAAACTTTATTTTAATAGGAATATTTAAAGATTTGAAACAGCACTAATTGCTCCAACAAGTCCTGCTCTAACTATGTATTGAAACAGTTATGGTTTCATTGGTGGTTTGAGGTTCACATCACTTTGGAGATTTAGAGCTGTCACAAGCAATGAATCTGTTGCTGGGAACTTTGTCTATCTGTGAATTTAACCAAATTTCTTCAGTTCTCCTTGGAATCTGACTTGATGTATGTGATATTTATACAGTGGAAAAAGAATTAAAAAAAAATGTTATTTTTGTTTGTTTGATTTTAATGAAATAATATTGTACCTCAGTTGAAACTTGGTTTAATTATTGGATACTTAGACTATATTACATAATATTATATTGGATAAAAGCTTATTATTATTTGTTATGATTAGAACAGTTAAAGGACAGCAGATGCCACAGATCCCATGGCTAGTCATCTTGTTGGGTAATGTGGGAAGAAATAAAGAACTGCACAGATTTGAGGCCTCTGGCTTATCTGGTACTTCTGGTTTTGATTAAGGGTAGAAAGAAAGAATGAACTGCTCATCGTGGTTTGTTCATTTGTTGAGCCATCTCCACACAAATCTGAACCAAAGACAGATACTCTGTTTCTCTGTACCATAAAGTTCTCTGTTTTGCACAGCAATAGCAGGGGCAGTTACAGTTTGTCTGTAACCAGATTCTTCCCAGCTTCCACATCTACTTTGCCCCCTTTCCAAGAACTCAAGTGGCAGTCTATAAGATAAAGGGGCCCTCTCGTTAAATCATTAAAAAGCTTTTGTGTCATTCAGAGGAAAGCAGAGATAAAGTTAAGCTCAGCCTTACGTGATCAGCCATCTGTCAGGGATTCACCTTCCATTCCCAGGCCTGTGCTTGTGAACATGTGGCCCCATCGCTGCTTCCCTAACTCACTTTCTGCTTTTGTATTTGTCCACCCATAACTGAGGATTCACTGACTGAGAGGGGAAGCAAAAGCACTTGGGCATCCTGAAAGACATTTTTTTTTCCCTAGCTGTTAGATGGCAGGGCTGAGGCAGCATACTCAGGGAGTGACGACACAGTGGGGAGCACAGTGCTATGCTTGTGAAAGGACATCTCTTGAAAGGTCCTGCAAGATTTTGTGTCTCCATTTGCACTACTTCATTTTGTACATTCACAGTGCACTCTTTCACTAAGACTGGGAGCTGTGGTCTGCTTCCTGTCTGCTTTGGAGTCAAGTCAGTTGAGATTGCTCCACTTCTGTTACTCTTGCAGGAAAACAGCTTACGGAGAAAATTCTCAATTGTCCTGTGGCTCACTTGCTTTTTGTCAACTCCTTTGACATTTGAAAAAAATCTTGGATTGTACAGGCATTGGCTAGAGGTTAGATCAGGACAGAATAATTTGGATGTTTTCTTTCTCCAATTTTTATGATTTGGTTAACTACAGCCAGTATAAGATTCTCATTAAATGTGTTAACTCTGCAGTTGATTTTATGGAGACACTATTTTTTGATAAAAGTACAACGGAGTCTGTCTGCAGGATCTCACTTCCATTACAAGGTCTTTGAGGTCACAGTTTCTTATCATGGCATTAATAATTTGTATCTGTATTAATTATTTGTCAAATACTGATGGCTACCATTTGTATGGATTACCAAAACTGTCTGTCTCATTCTCAGAAATCATGCAGAAAATAGAAATTCAAGCGAGTATCCTCCAAATTATTCAGTAATTGCTGGTATTATTCAATCATGAAATAAAATCAGTTTTACTTTGGAGGTGTATATAGCATTGCTGATCTAGGCAGCCCTATGCTGCACAATCACGAGTATTTCAGGAGTTGGACTCGATGATCCTTGTTGGTCCCTTCCAACGTGGGATATTCTATGATTCTATTTTTTAATTTAGGGGATGCCATTTGACAATTGTTATAAGTTTATAAAATCTGCTGAAGTTCAAAACCGTTTTAGAGAAAGGGCCAGAGTAAACATTAACAACCTCATTTGCTTAGGTTGGGTAACTTGAAAAGCTGCATAACATCAATGAAAATGCTTTGTCAATCACATTCTACACTAGATTAGTCTTAAAGTCCAAGGAAGAATCAAAGTTCACCTTCATATATAAGCTTCTGTCTAGCACTCCTGGTATCGTTTACAAGTTCAAAGAAGAAAAATGAAGGAGAAAGACCAGTCTGTAGCTATTGTGGAAATAATAGACTCCTCGAACATAAAACTGGTGAGCAAATAATTTCTTTGCCTTTCTTCAGTTGTATAAAGGAACCAGATAGGGAATTGTGTCTTTGAGCTGCAGAGCTGAGCAATGAAATGCACAAACTGACAACTCAGAACTGTATTCTGGAGCTGAAAAAGACTATTTTTTTTCCTCTTTGCTTTTCTCTTTCATAAATGTAAGTAGGCATAAAGAGAAGTATTATTCTTAAATATTCAATTTATTGTATATAAGTACTTCTTACAATGGTAAACTGAATTATGGTCTTCATTTGGAACGCTAAACATGTTGTATAGGGATAAGAGAAAGGGATGGATAAAACAGGTTTATATTTCTCCTAATATGCTCATAGCATTTATTTTTATTAAGAATATGCCTTGATATCATAACCTGATCTTTTAGATAAACTGCATATATCTGAAAGTCTTTGCAAGCTCTGCATATTGGAAACAACCCACAAACAAATTTTAATGCATTGTACTAACTTCTATATCAATATCAGTTTATTAGTTCCTTCATTGATGGAGCTAGCTGGGCCCAAGGAAACATGCTAGTGATATTTTATCACAGAAATGCAAAAACAGAAACAGGATCTGTTACTCTTAAAACAAAATAGACAAACAAAAAAAACACCCAAAATTCTTTATCTACATTTGATGAACCTCAGCTCAGTATTAACTGGTAGTCCAACAAATAGAGTTGAATTTATCACACCTAATAGACTACTCACATTTAGCTTCCTCATCTGCAGCAGAACTCTTCAATTTTTATTTATTTATTTATTTATTTATTTATTTTGGTCTGTATATATTATAAAGAGGCAACTGTAGCCTGTGATTTGTCTCACCGATTTTAGGTTTAACATTTAGTATGAAATGAGCTGCACTGAAGCATCTGTTTCCCTCCTTAAATATGAGGGGAATCTAAAGAACTGACTCAAATACTCATGTTCACACTGTAGATATCTGTACTGAGTTGTATTCCCAGCCCTTGGGGACAGGAAAATAACAGATACATATTAAAACTATAAAAACAGAGATTCTTCACTGTAGGTAAACCCAATTCCCTCAAGAAATCATAGTGTCTAAGAATTCAAGAATTAGCAGTTAGGAGATCCTGAACTGGTGGACAATGGAAAGAATTTTGAATGTGTGTTGTCATATTGTAGTTTGCTTTTGCTGACGGGTAATATGTTTTTCCTGCTCTTTGAGGCCATCAGGCAAATTCCATCTTCTCCCAAAGCCCTGACAATCGAGCCACTGCTGCATGTCTCAGGAGTTCTTGTCTGTATATAGTAACACAGAAACTGAAGTCTTTATCACATGCCACATAGTCTCTACTTCTCTAAGGCTATGTTAAGCTCCTTTGAGTCTGTATTGCATAGAGTATGGCTGCTTCTCACACTATACTTGATGAATTTCTTTGAATGGCATTTACATAGATTATATAAAAGTCTCGTGGGCTCAGAGACAACAATAGTGGCTGCTTTGTTCTCCAGGCACAGGCAAGCTTCTTACTGCAAGCTAAAACTAATTTGTAGAAAACACAGATTTCTTGAAGGGTCTTTTTGAGAAATAAACTGAAAGATATGGTTGCTTTTCTTAGCACCTCCTTCTCTGTCTGCCAAGGCCTTCCATATACTACTATATATAGTAGTTTATAGTAGTAATATAAAGTAGCAGTAAAAAGTAGTTTAGTGTGCATTTATATTTACACTATAATTAATTACTTGTGAATGTATTTGAAATCAGTCACTACAGGAAGGAATGCCAAATAAAACAAAACTGCATGTTATATGATCACACATTGAAAACAATAGATCATAGAAGTCATTAAATACCTTACTATGCAGTACTCAGATACTTAGATTATATGTGAAATATATATATATATCTTACATATATATAAAAGATATATAAAGAAATATATAGGTGCAAGGTGCTGCACCTGGATCATACAGACTGGGAGAATAACTCACTGAGAGCAGCCCTGCAGAGAAGGACTTAGGGGTTCTGGTGGACAAAAAGCTCAACATGAGCCGGCAGTGTGTGCTTGCAGCCCAGAAGGCCAACTGCATCCTGGGCTGCATCAACAGAAGAGTGGCCAGCAGGTCGAGGGAGGTGGTTGCCCCCTTCTGCTCTGCCCTTATGAGGCCTCACTTGGAGTGCTGCATCCAGGTCTGGAGTCACCAGCACAAGAAAGATATGGGGCTGTTAGAGCAAATCCAGTGGAGGGCTACAAAGATGATCAAAGGGCTGGAGCACCTCTTATACTGGGAAAGGCTGAGAGAGCTGGGGATGTTCTGTCTGGAGGTTCAGAAGGCTCCTGGATGACTTCATTGTGGCCTTTTTTAGTGGCAATTAAAGGGGTCTTATAAAAAAGATGGAGAAGGACTCTTTACTTGGGTAGGTAATGACAGGATAAGGGGGAATGGCCTTAAACTAAGAGAGGATAGATTTAGACTAGACATTAGAAGGAAACTTCACTGTAAGGGTAGTGAGGCACTGGAATAGGTTTCCAAGAGAAGCTTTGGATGCCCCATGCCTGGAGGTGTTCAAGGCCAGGTTGTATGGGGCCTTGGCTAACCTGATCTAGTGGGTGGCATCCCTGCCTATGGCAGGAGGGTTAGAGTTAGATGATCTTTAAGGTCCCTTCCAATCCGAGCCTTTCTATACTTCTGTGATATGATTCTGTGAAATGTAAGATACATATAAAGTATGTAATATAAATACTGGTAATAGAAATCTTTGCTTCGATACTCAAGAGAAAGTGGCCAGTATTCACATCCCATAAAAAATTTAGTTTTCACTTGTCCCTCAGCCTCATTTTTTTTCTGATGTTTTTGTGCCATTCTTTGTTTCCAGAGGAAGACTTTGAATGATTTGGTATGTGCATTTATAGATGGTGGCCAGAGAAATGGAAGAAGTTGCAAGGAACCAGGAAGTAGGGCATTAGCTGGTGTTACTAGTGAAATAATCTTAGTAAAAAACTAACAGTGTTATCACTGTCATTTTGGGGTTTCAGACCCTGGAGATTAGTGGGACAGTACTCCTGTAGTGTCTTATTTCCAGATGTCAGTTGGCTGATGACATGTCACACCACCACTTCACTTTTCGTCCTTGTCTGTTAATTTAGGTTTGTAACCAGAAGAGACAAGAACAGATAAAAACGTATCATTAAGAGATGATAACTGAAAGAACAGAACTCTACAGTAAAAGGCTGATTCTCCAGTAAATTCTTTTGCTTGGTCATATTTGACCAGACATTTATCTAGACAATGTACTTCTATGTATATGATCAGGGCAGGAAAGTACTGTAACTGGGAAAATGAACAGAGTTCATTTTTCTCTGATGAATAATGAAGCAGCTTGATGATCATTATTTGAAGATAAAAAATGAGCCAGTTTTCATACATAATATATAATATGTAATATATCTGAACATTAAGTATCTGGTTGAGGAGTGTGCAATTACGAACCACGTTAAAGATAAATATAGAAGGAGATACAATTTGTTCTAACAAAAACAAGCCTGAAAAGGGATGAATTTGCTTTTCTGCTGTTCTTTTTAGATAATAAAAATAGGAACAGAAAAATTTGGATAGTAGTTGTTCCTGAAGACTATCTATTTTCAAATATGTCATAAACATTTTGTATTTCAATTGAAAAAGGACCTAAAACATTTAGCTGTCGAGGAATCTTCTTGTTCTAGACTAAATATGTTACAAAATTTTTGATAGTTTACAATGTAAACACATCTTTTCAGGAAAAAAAAAAAAAGATATCACAGTTGCTGTTCGCCTTTCTTCAAGCAACCTAGAAGCTGAAAAACAAGGGGTTGAACTCCAGTATTCTGAGTACAGGGCTTTTATTGAACCAGAAGATCATTCCTCTTGTCTGTAATGCTTTTGAATTAGAAGAAAAGTCACAATTCACTAAAACACACATTGAAAATGGAAGAATTGCCCCAGTTTTCCCATCGTTGAAAATTAGAAACACTTGTTATACCAGATACTACTGTTCAGAAAATAGAGTTGTAATGACTGGGTTATTGTACATTTATTGATCAATTCACTCTTTGGCCAAATTCAGTGCACATTGTGAAGTTCATCTGTGGACTTCAAAAAATTAACAATATTTGAGTTTGTGTATTATGACTAAACAGGTCAAGACTGACAAGAAATATGTCTTTTTATGTTTTGTATCCCAGTAACATAAATTGTGCACAAACTGAATTTTACTTGGTATGTAAAATGAAATGTGGACACTGTTCCAAATTTAGATTTGTACATTTGGGATGCATATGAAATTAGTATAAAATCTGTGTAAAATCTCTGCTTTGATTTTTTAATTAAAATGAATAAGCAAGGACCACACTGAGAAAGATGAATGGGTGCTAACATATGTTTTACATCTAAGAAGAAATAGCCTCATTTTACAAAACTGTTCTTTGAAGTGATGCTATCAATTAGGTTCCAATGATAACATGATTTAAGCAGGATATATTTAGGGGTGGGCATGTATAAAGTATTGTAGTAATATTTCACATGTGAACACTTTAATCTAGATGCAGTCTGAGCAAGTATTATTTTTTATCAAGCACAAAAAGACCTTTTTTTTTCAGATACAATACCCAAGCTTTAAAGTTAGGCAGATATGTAGCTTCTTGTGACAAGTAAGGTAGCATGTACTTTGCTTCCCTGTTCCTAGAGATTGCCAAGTCTGTACATGCAGTACAGGCAATGTGACCAGGTCTAGTAGGGCCAATGGTTTTCTGAACTGTCTGTATTGTATACATCAGCTTCTCTGGACGTATACCCTATTTCTGTTACTGCAAGATATATAGGCATGCAGCATGTAGGCACACTCATCATGTTGCATGTCTGCAGTTATTAACCCTAGAAAAAAAGGTAACTTAAGGATGTTTCTGCTAGCAAGACAATTCCTGCAGTTTGCTTTCCACTTGCCCTGTTTTCCATGGGCTCTTCTGACATGGGCAGAATGAAAATCTCAGGTAGAGGCAGTCAGGTTCGTGACCTCTTTCTTTTCTGGGGGCATCTTTAAGCCCTCTGATCATATACCTGGTCTTTATGACCTTTACATGACCATGGAGAACTGAGAAGACTATGGGAGAAGTGGTACCTAGAAATGAGCTTCCACAAACTAGACAGTCCATCCTGCTTACTGCTCCCAGATCCCTCAAGAGAAATCAGGCTAGCTGATGAATTGATCTGACCTGTCAGGACAGTCCAGATAACATTGGTGAAAAGCCCTTGCTATCCCAAGAATTAGCCATTTTAGGTAACTAGAACATGAAAGGTATCTGCTCATTAAAAATGTACGTACCTGCATCATTTCCATGACTAGTGACATCCTTTTGGATGTATCTGTTTGCTACTGGAATTATCCTTTCTAGCTAGCCTTGCATATTCAGGATTTAGTGTTTTTGTATCCTGCTTTCTATGAATGACTATTAGTAAAATGCAATACAGATTGTAAAGAAAGGAAACTGAGCAGGATTGTTTTCAGGTTTAGGTTTAGGCTAGAAAGATGACACAGATTTTGTTAAAACATATTAATGAAGTGCTCCAAGAATCAGTCTTGAGCTTCTGTGTATTTAATAATTTTGTTAATGACTCTGGTAGAAAAATACATGGTTTTGCTGATGAAATTCACTGAAGTAGCAAAAATAGAAAGCATTACTAATACAAAGGAGGGTCGGGATATCGTAGAGGAATAGCTAAATGACTGAGATGACAAAATAGTATAAATGGAAGCAATGTAACAGGACTGAGTGCAAGGTCATTCATTTAAATACTAATAACGGGAATGTCTGCAGTAAGCTGAGAGTTCATTAGCTGGATATGACAGAGAAAGATCTGATTATATTAGTTGCTTACAGGATGACTATAAGCCATCAAAATGATGAGACTGGAAAAAAAAGGGGCGGGGGGGGGGGGGGGTGGGGAGAGATAAGTATGATCTTAGAATACATCAAGAGAGAGAAGAGAGAGATTTCCAGAGACACAGGGGAATATCCACTGTGGAATTCACTGAGTAGAAAACTTTTAGAATACTGTAGACAAATATAAGTGTACACCTTTCAGAAAGACTTATTCGAAGCAGGAAAGGTAGAGAGGACTGTTAGGACAAATCATAGTATGGGAAATCTAGCTAAAGAAGCATGGCTTGATCAGTTTAACAAAACAAAGGTTTATAGGATCTATGGCCACTCACACAGGGAAGTTAAACAATTAATTACCTAAGTTAAAGGAACACAAAAATGAAATAATATTTGTCTGGAAATGGAGATAAAGCTTTTTAACAGCAATCTGTAATCACTCAACTTCTGGAACACACTCCAAATCAAAATAATGGAGACAGGAAACCTAACTGATTTTAAGACAGAGTATGGTTGGTTTATGAAAAGTTGGTTTATGTGATGTTATGATAATTCAACCCAATGTCCTGGACACTTTCTAGCCCAGGGTCTCTGTGTCTAGACTGAACATTACCACATTCAGCAGAGTTTTTAAATTAAGAAAAATCTATTTGCCTTTGGAACAGGGTTCATTTGTTATTTTCTATCTGTGCAATATTGACTGTGATAGATTCTTACGGACTTGCATGTTGCTGTAATACAAACACATCATGCAAAAATTAGCCAAAATGAACAAATACTTAAATAGTATATGATGATGTAAGTGAACACTGTTGTGACATGGTGCTGTGTTGGGACTACAGGTGAATGGGCACAGGTAACCCTTATAGATATGTTTTATCATATTCTATTTAATTCTTCCTTGAAATTAAATGATACTTAGCAATACAGGCCATGCTATGGGATTTGAAATACCATAGTATTCCTCTGTATTCCCCTTCATGAAAAAACAGTTTTCCTGGATTAGTAATGTTTCCCTCCCTCCCTCCCTCCAAACAAACAAACAAATAAATAAAGCATATTAAAGATTGCAAATTGTGATCGCTGTTGTTCATTGGCAGCCAACCACGCAGGTAGCGAACCCTCAGTATTAATATTTAACACACAGTCCTGCCTGCATGGCAGTTTAGATCCAAGAATAACAAGCTCCTTTAGATGAGGCCTTTATAGTACTTGTCTTAGACATTGCCAGTAACCACAAGGTCTCAGGTTCTTGTGAGGTTCTGCTGAGCTCAAGCCAGGCAGTCGCTCAGGTACTTCAGCTGAAGTTTGCCTTTATAATTGGTTTAAGCTCCAAAGTTGAGCATCTTACAGGACTGAGCCCCATGAGTGGAAATTCTTATGTTCCAGTCTTTGTACACAGGCGTTGAAGATCCCATGACACTTTATACAAAAGGAAGAACGTTAACCCCAACGTCCTTGCCAAATGCTAACTTCGGTAATTACAGTCTGCTTTCTTTAATTCTCCTTGCAGTTTTAATTAGATATAGTATTATTCTCTTCCTGTACCACATTGTCACTGGTTATTCCCACTAAATCATTTGCTGTGTTAAAGGTTGTTACTCTTTTGTCCAAAGCTGGCTGCATTTTAGAAGCAGGAAAAATGAGTAATTATATACTGCTATTTTTAATATGTCTGTGTTCACCCCTTGCATCTAAATTCTGAGACATACACACACAAATATATGTATCATCAGTGCAAAGGTTGAAAATGATGTGACTTACCAGGACTTCTCAGAACATCACAGCTGTGAACTAGTGTGGCTCTTGGCACCTGCAGGATAAATAGATAATTTCCTGGGACTTACACATTTTCATACCCGAATATCTGTGTTTCCACATCTCTAAACTGAAACAAGAACATACTTTTGATGCAGTGTAATCAGGTGCAGCTTTAAAGTGCTTTGGGATTCATCAGATTTGACAGTGCTCTATAATTGTAAGATCACCATTATATACATACTATATAATTATGCCATTGCAAATGATTTATAATTTAGTACTTTTTTGTACTTTTTTTTGGATAAAATTATGTCAATGTATATATTTGTCTTGTAAGTTAGATTTGGAAGCTATTTGAAGCCTCAGTGCTGACAAAAAATAATCTACTTATATGGCGTTGTAAGAAATAATTTACATTATGGTGTATGGAGCTCCAGTGCATAACCAAACAATTTTTTTTTTAATGTTGTATCAAAATTGACTAATTTCTATTTTAAGTTTTTTCTTGATATTCTGTAACAGTAGCAAGGATTTTCCAGGGTGAATATCAATTTAGCGCAAATTCAGGCAGAGAGTTGCAACAAAAATCAAAAATGATATGTTTTTGACTTTGTATTTTTAAAATTCTCCCATAATCATCAATGTGAATATTTGTCAGGAAAGATCCAGTCTGTTTTGCTCTGTTGTTCTTATGTGATTTTGGAAATAAGAATTCATTGGGAAATTTGAATCTCCTCCGGACCCAGTCTTACACGTCTGTTTTTCTTAGTTGAAGGCCCCAGAGGGGCATAAGATTTCTATTGGAGCAATGTGATCATAACTACATAGTCTAATTTACTGGGTGCTTTATACCCACTTTACCCTACTGTGAATGTGAATATGTTGTGCTGGCTAACTGAAGATGAAGACAGTGTGTCAAAGGGAGGTCACTAGCGGATTTATTCACAAAGACACTTAACCATCATAACAGTCATTATATTGTATTTGAGATTTCTACTAAGTGGCAGTTGATAGTGAGATTGGCACAACTGCTTTTGTACTGAACAGAATCATCTACACTGAAGGTCGACAGGAAATCTGTGTCTGGATGGGATGTAGTTATGAAGGAAAGAACCTTTTTTCCATGTCTCCTTTCTGCGGTCAGATGAGTAAGCTGTTTATTCTGCTATCCAATTGTTCAGTGCATTGGTTGAGAGAGTAATAGACTTAAGTAGGATTGAACATAAAATTCTCTATTCCCCAGGAGTTACTTACCTAGGGGTTATTAAAAATGGTCCTATTTTTCACACCTGTGTATGTTTCAGTCAGAAAGATGGATTCCGCAACACAGAAATTAGCACTTTCAAGGAGGTGAATGAGTGAGCATTTTGTAGGATTTCTGTGGCAGTGCTCTTGAATATGTTTATTCTCTGATGTCTAAGTTCTGGATAACAATTTATTAAGGTTAGACAACATTAGATCAAAGTTTCTCTTTAATGGCCTGACAGAAAGCTGATTTTAAAACTCCTAGTGATTGACATGTGATTAACATATGTGAATCATTCTAATTACTGAGGTTATAGGATTGTTGACATCAGTAGATGAATGACTTGAGTTTTGGTTTCATTTTTATCATCTCTGCATTAGGTTATGACTCTGTTTTCCTAATGACTGATAAAAATTGCCAAATGATGAGGGGAAAAATGCTGTAGACTGTGTGAAACAAAGTTCATATGGTATATTTTGGGAAATATTACATGCCTTCTGCTGCTCGATGAAAGCATTAATGAATGCAGCCAGACATAGATAACAGACAGATATTTGCTTAAAGCCCTGGCACTGTGGGATGACACTGTAGCAGTTCTGCTGATAGAAAGAATCAGATAAATTTATATAACTCCATACAAAGTCAGCTGAGTTAGATGACATTACCTTCATCAGCTGTGTGATCTAATTGAGCTGAAACATCTACCTGTGGCTCTGAGTTTACTCACCCTAGTTGTCACCAGAGAGCCTCTTTTGAATCCTCACACACTTCTGAACTTTCAGATGTCTTGGTATTGTTTTTTAATTACCAGCCAGTTGGCTGTTCCTAACCTTTTCTCTTCAATTTGGGCCTTGTCAATTAAATTCATGCTGTTATGAATAGACTATAGATATTTAACTATACTTAGATCATACAGATGACTTTGTGATGGAAAATTAGAAGCACTCATTGATGTATCTCAAGTGTTTTGTGTCAATCTGTGGTTTACAGTTCTGATTTTTCCACTAATGGTTTTGATAATCTTGTAACTTAGAAAATTTACCACAAGTGGCATGCAAAATATTGAACTCATGTACACAACTGCGAACTATGTAAAATACAACATATATGATACATATGAATTTCTCATTTGTTAGATTTTTTATGAGATTATCTTATTTTCAGTGGTTACCATTTCCTAGCATTTCACAACACTAGCCCAACCCCTATAATAGTCTTATTCAAAGTCCGCTGAAATCAGTGTAGGAGTCACATTGACTCTCATTTTTTTATATCAGTACTAAATATGAAATTTCTGTTTTCATATTATTTCAATAAGCCAAATTCATTTACATTAGTGTAGGTAGTCTTTAAATGTGTGTCTAAAGCTAATATGAGTTTACTTTTGTAATATAGTTATACTGTCATTGAAACAAAGAAAATCTAATGTTAAAGCTGCAGTGAATGCTGTAATACTTGTCAGTTTACCTCTCAGGAATGAAACAAAGGTACTTAACATGGAAATGTTAAGCTTAGCTTTCAAATCCTGCATATTAAACATAGCTTGTTCCTGAGTAATACTCATCTGAATTCCAAACATTCTTTTAAAAAGTATTTTCATTGAGAGATCAAATATTTAATCAGACTTTCAAAACTGACTTGGTGTTTCGATTTCTAATGGTATTTAAGAATCCTTAGTTCTCTTAAGTAATAGACTCCTACAAATTTATTGGAAAATGAGCATGTTATTTATATGTATTTAAAAAGAATCCTGAATGCTTCATTGTATTGTGGGTTATTAGGAGAATTTAATACAAACTAGACTCTTAGATAATTAGGAAAATTATTACTAAAAAAAAAAGTTTATTTACAATTTCAGACTTAATATAAAAATGTTGTAAGAACTGCCATGGGATAATTTCACACTAAAAAAATCATTGGGAAAGTGTCTCCATTCAAAACGTTCCAGGTGGAGGCCGATGATGAATGGTGTCCCTCAGGAATCTGTTCTGGAACCGATGCTGTTTAATATCTTTATCAGTGACACAGACAGTGAGATCAAGTGCACCCTCAGCAAATCTGAAGATGATGCCAAGCTGAGTAGTGCAGTTGATACACAGAAGGGAGGGATGCCATCCAAAGGGACCTGGACAAGCTTGAGCAGTGGGCCCACATGAACCTAATGAGGTTCAACAAGGCCAAGTGCAAGGTGCTGCACCAGGCTTAGTGCAATCCCAGACATGAGCATAGGCTGGCTGAAGAACTCATTGAGAGCAGCCCTGCGAAGAGGGACTTGGGGGTTTTGGTGGAGGAAAGGCTTTGTATGAACCAGCAGTGTGTGCTTGCAGACCAAAAGGCCAGCTGCATCCTGGGCTGCAACAACAGAGGATTGGCCAGCCAGTCGAGGGATGTGATTGTCCCCCTCTACTCTGTCCTTGTGAGGCCCCACTTGGAGTGCTGCATCCAGGTCTGGGGCCTCCAGTAGAAGAAGGAGGATGTGGATATTTTAGAACACATGCAGTGGAGGGGCACAAAGATGATCAAAGGGCTGGAGCACCTCTCCTATTAGGTGGAAGGAGTTTGGGTTGTTCAGTCTGGAGAATAGAAGGCTTCAGGGAGACCTCTCTGAAGCCTTTCAATACTTAGAGAGGGCTTATATAAAAGACGGAGAGCAACTTTTTACACAGGCAGATAGTGATAGGACAGGGGAGAATTGTTATGAACTAAAAGAGAGATTTAAATTAGATTTTAGGAGGAAATTTTTCACTCAGAGGCTGGTGAAGCACTGAAGCAGGTTGCCCAGAGAAGCTGTGAATGCTTTATCCCTGAAGGCATTCAAGACCAGGTTTTGAACTAGATTTCTGAGTCATTTTATATTGGCCTCAAAAGAAAACAACAAAACAGTCTGCACAAACTTTATGTGCATCATAGAATGAAAACAAAAAAAAGGAAAAAAAAAAAAGGAAAAAAAGTTGCTTAGCTGCTTTACATTCTTTTTTTTTTTTTTTTTTTTTTTCTTGCATGTGTGAATATGGACTTGGACTCTATTTTCACATGAACATACAGCAATATATAAGACAATAATCAGCAATGAAAGGATTGTTATATGGTCATAGAAACTGAGTCCAAACTGTTCATTACTAAACTTTAATAATTTAAAAAGTAAAAATAATATTTGGGTAATAATCTGGAATCCATAGAATCATTACGTAATAGGTCAAAATCAGCAAGGTTACTTTTACTTTCAACCTAACTTTTGTTTCAAATGCACTTGTGCTAATCCTGTTATTTGAAAATATGGCATAGAAGTAATTCAAAAACAGACACCATGGGCCATATCCTTCCATTACTCTGCAGCTAAAACTTGTAGAAATTTCACTTGGAAATCTGCTTGTAGAACAATGGCACACTTTGATCTTTCACTTTTGACATTACTTAATATTACTTAAGGACTAAGTTTCCCTTTAGACACATATATAGCTGCTTCTAAAGAACATCAGTCTCATATTCAAGAAACTTATTTTTCTTTTGTATTTATGTATTTTTTTTAATCTTTTATGTCTTTTAACTTATTCTAATTGTTTTGTTTTGTTTTCTCTTTCTTCTTCTCCTTTCCTCCCCCTCCCCCTTAAGCTATCTAGCAGCATTTTGGATATATATAACAGTGACCAGGGAATGACACCAGCTAATATGGGTCTCACAAATGCTTCTTGCCCAGCTAATCTACCAGTAAAAAGGGAACTCACAGGTAAAAGAACTCTCAGATTTCAGCATTTTATAATTTAAGAAGTTATGATGTTTCCCTTAAAAGTTGAACAAAAATTACTCATGAAATAAATCTCCATAATAATTCATTTCCTGAGAATTTTGCAGTATGTAGTTTCATTTAAGGAAAAGAACAAAGACCATGAAGAAATGTTTTCTTTCTGTTCTCCTCTTTAGCAATTGCGAAACAATGTTTGCCCTGTGATTTTTATGAACATCATGCTTCTAATAAACCTAATTATTTTAGAAAACAGTGGATTCTTCCACATGTTGGCTCCTGATCAATGGTATAAATAAATTATCATCCATTAAATTTGTTCCAGGGTGGAACAAATGGTTCTTTTAAAAGCTTACAATAAAGCTATTCAAGGTAAATCTATATTAGTGGATTAACAACTTTAAAAGTTATATTCAATTAATCCAAAGAATGCTAACAACCATGTACAGTTTATTAGTGTCACCCAGAGGAAACAGTGAGTTTGTTCAAAATGAATATCTTAGAAATCTGATTAACTCTTGCATTATGGGATATACAAATCCATATTCACATTAGTGTATTGTTTTTTCCTGTTGTAAACTACAGCAAATTGGAGAAAAATACTCCTCCATAATATTTCTATATTCTTAAATAAAAAATGTGCAATAATAAATATCTTAAGTAACCTGCCAGACTTGCTCAAAAATTTAGTACTGGTAGAATGTAGATTTGCTTATGATCTTGTTTAATAATAAAAAGACTAATAAAGTAAAATGACTAGAAGTCTTTTGTGTGTGTGTGTGTGTCTGTGTGAAAAGAGGCTATTTTGAAATGGTGATAGGAAAGCTGAAATTGTAACTTCAGGACTGTTGTAATAAATGTTACTTTCTGTCAGAAGCAGATACAAGAGCAATGGCCAAGGAGAGACAAAAAAAGGATAACCACAATCTCAGTAAGTATATGTTCATCTTCCATCTTGTTAAATGGAATACAGAACTAATATACATTAGCTGCCATGTCTCTGCTCGTTTTCTGTGTCTTGGCAGGGTAATCAGATTGAACTCAGTCTGTAAACACAGCCAACCACATAGCTTTCTCCTCTGAACCAAATTTGTCTTTTACTTTTTTCTTTTAAAATACCTTACATATTTTTAATTTCTTTCCATATCATCTCCTGCTATTACGTTTTGAGTCTACATTTCTCTATATATCTTGCACTATTCCATTTTACTTGATGTCTTTAAGAATTACAGTACAAAATAGACAGTAAAGGAGTCAAAATAAATAAATAAAAAATCAGCCAACCAAACAACAAAACAATGATGATCCAGACTCCTCACTCCTTACTTACTGAAGCATCCAAGTGAGAGACCATATCTCTCTACAGTCAATTGAAAGAAAAAGAAAAAAAAAAAGGAAAAAAAGAAAAAAAAACACAGAAAACATCCCTCCACAACCATTTACAAACAGTGGTTAAGCACTTAAAGCTATGGAAATTGTACGTCACAGGAGATTGGGGCAGAACTGAACAAGACACACAGTGCTCTGACTTCTCTGATACACACACCCTCTGACCTCTGTAGGCTGGGGTGGACTCCTGTTTCCTTTATGGAGCTCAGTACAGTAGTGCATAGATAATAGATGTTTCAGTTTCAAAGGAAAAGTCTTCTGTAGTTTATGCTTAGAACATAGTGAAATTTATAGTTCAGTGTTTAAATATTAAACACATAAAAATAAACAACATTTTGGTTTATCCAGAATAGATAAAAACATTTTTATTGCTGAAAGAAGATTGCCTGTAACATTAGGCAATTTTTCACTCTGGAGAATAATTTAAAGCAAAAAATCTGAAGCATTCTCTTTGAAAAGCATTGAATGAAACGATTTCATTTTCCATCTCTCCTTTTCATTTCTTCCAGCAGAAATAATTTGTGAATGTAAGCCTAAATTCATAATTAGTTAATAACCACTATTTTTAACTTTGTTCTCTGGCTATTCCAGTGATCTTAGAGTTACGAATTTACTTGCATGTACCTGTATATGTCCACATTTACAACATGCTGGCATCTTTCTGCTACTGAGACTCTCCAGAAGGAATCCTTGTTTCTGTATGTATGTTTTTGTGGATCACAAACAAGCCATGTAGATTTTTGCATTTGTTGCTAGCTCATTTTCTTGGAAGTGTCACAGTAGCTGCTGCCTGTCTTATTTGGGCAGGAATACGGAGTTTTTGCTGGACGAGGAAAGGAGGTGGGTATGAGTTGTCCAGAGCTGTAAGAAGGGGAAGAAGAGGAAAGACAGGCAAGATAGGTGCAAGCATACATTAGGGATGCCTCCACTGTTGTTTTTTTTATTTTTTAATTTTTTTATTTTTTTTTCGAGGGGACGGGAGCTCTCTGAGATCATCATCTTTTCTGGTTTGGCTCCAGGTGTATATTTCAGAGCTCAAAGTCTCTCTGGAGACAGGTCTGTGTGATGCCTTGGGCATATTAATGCATTACCCAAGATGGTTTTGTTAGTGTTATTTACTATTTAATGGTACTGTGTTTTTTAGAGATGGTCTGAAAAGTCAGGTTTTGGAACCTTATGAGAATTATGCAAACATTCATGTTCCAGGTTGAATTAAGGTCCATATTTTACAGAAACGTTCTTATACGTCTTATAGAAAAGCTTTCCTTTTGACATGTTAGGTTCTCAATGAAACCCTGAAAAACAATTTAGATCTAAGAAATGGAGCCACTTCTTCTTGTAATACCAAGAGTTTAAACCATTACTATTACTGTTACTATTTAAAAAACAAACACACAGGAAATTAAGGGTAAAATGCTTATACTTTCTGTGTCACCATTATGTACAAAAAAATCCCTCTAAGTGATAAGATGTCCTTTGTGCCACTGATAAATGTGAGATTTCTGCCTGTATATGTAGCTGTAGAAAAACTGGTGAGAAAGAAGAGGAGAACTCTCTCTAAATTAGTCAAATGGAGGCAGAAAGGTGACAGGCCCTTTGTGCACACTCGTCTGGATACCCATACAGCACTGAGAAAGTGGACTGAGAACACAGAGATGGGAAACTAATTTTAAGAGGCTTATCTCTCTTTTTATCTTTCTAACTAAGCTGCAAATAAAGCAAGATACCATACATAATTTGTCTTGGAAGAAGAATACATTTATTTATTGAATTTAATGACTTTTTCTTCATTTTGTTGAGTGTTTTGAAAGTTATTTTAAGTATGGTTGTGCTGTCCATCATCAAAGAAAACAGATATGCTGGGGATGGAGTGTTTCTGGGACACAGTCTTCCTCTGTCTCAGTGAAGAGAGATGGTTGCTGTTAACTCCTCTCCATGGTTTACAATGCTGAGAAAAGTAGATAGATAAAAAGCTGTTAACCATGGTCTGTAGCAGGAGTTTTGACAAAATGTGAAATATTGTATGAGTTGCCCTGCATCCCTGTTGAATGAATGAATTCATCCCTCAATGAATGCTGAAACCCCCAATAAAAGCTGAAAACTCTTGTATGGCAGCACAGTGGAGGAAGGATGCATAAACCAGGAGAAATTAAACTCACGTTTAAAGTATGTGAGACTATTTCACTCTCTGAGAGTCTAGTTTTAAATCGGGGGAAACCTACATACAGGGTAGGATGCAGAGTTACTAATCACGGAGTTTGTCTCAAGAGTATGTCAGAGGCAGGTAAGAGATCATGTTGGGATTTCTTTTTCAGGAAATTTTATGTACATTGACTGACTTGTTTTTAACTAATTATAACAAAGTATGTTGACTTTCTGCAAGAATATTTCACCATAGAAATAATAACTGTTTCTTTTTAACAGTCGAGAGAAGAAGAAGGTATAATATTAATTACCGAATCAAGGAGCTTGGCACACTCATCCCCAAGTCTAATGATCCGTGAGTTCAACAATCTTTCCTATAATAATGTTTATAGTTTAAATACAGGAAAAAAAAGATAGTTGCATGTAATGGCCATAGAATTGACTGATGGGGTACAGAATCTTCCATGCCAGGCCACTAGCTTGGATCAGGCTGTTGCGTAACAAACTTTTGACAGATTTTTGGTGCCTGTTGGGAAAAGGATAATAAAATGAAAACAATTCCAGGGTGTTAAGGCAGAGAGCTACACACACAGGGTGTGTGTGCGGGAAAGAAGATAAGTCAAAGACACCACAAGTATGTGTGGTGTCTCTGGAGAAGGAAGGAATGATATTTTCAGCCCTTGTCATGGGCCCTCTAGTGGGATAAAACAAAATGTGTGTCCCTGTCTGCATTTTGGTTATCATAAATAAATAAATAAATAAATAAATAAAATCATGTTAAAAGATTGTAGACTGAGCGTTTTTCAGAAGTCCTCCACACACTGCAGGGAAAAAATAAAGTCTTGAAATGCAAGGATAAAAATAATAATTGCTATAATTGCTACAATAATCACATTTCATATTAACGTGTATACTTATAGTAACAAAAAATGCACATTGCTTAAACTATATCTGCCTTCCCTTAGAGCTTGTTTTTGTCATCAATATGAAAAAAAAAGCCACCTCAGTAGGAAAAACTACTGTAGGATTAGCAATAATGATTCAGTGATGTATTAGGACCTTAGCCTTAGATTTTTCATGTCACTCAGGGAAGCCTTAAGACCATGTTTGTATCATGCATAAAATTGGTTATACAAATGTCTTCATCATTTGCATGTCAGTGTAGACCTGCAGGATGCTTCAAATGAAAATATCTATCGATATTTTAGCTTTATTTTTTTCCTCAGAATCAAGAAAAAATGTATTATATTTAGGATTTCTGTAACACTAGAAAGCTCTGTGAGACTTAGATATGTACAAGGTTGGCATAATACGCCACTTGGAGTGAAACCACCAGAGAGAAAGTTAACATGCCACAACCATTTTAGAGAAGTCACAAACTCTGCTCCATCTACAGCATCCGTCCATGCGAGATAAATGGGCATGTTCTTGTTATTTAAATACATTTGGGTATTACAGCTGAGTTAAAGTAAGAAGTGCTTTAAGTACCTAAATAAAGTTTTGGCTACATGTGATCCCCTACAAACACACACTCGTAAAAGAGTTTTAATTTTGCTGGCATATCTTTCAGTATTCAAGACCATTTGGGCAAATAATTGAGAGATTTCTCAGAAAAACAGTGGATGGCACTGTTGGTTTGCAGGTATAAAGCAATAATGGAAGCAAGCTATACTGCAATTAGAAATGGGCATGAGGTACAAATTCCAGTTGTGATTTTGATTGCCTACAGAGGTGTTTCAGTTACATGTTTTGGTCTGGATTCCAGTTTAGTTTATAAACTTATTCAACTCATTAATACTTAGATCAATCACCTAAGCTCTGCTTAAAATGAATGCTCTGGACCTGCAATTTTGCTCCAGTAAGTGCATGATGGATTTTACTCATAGATTTTAATGATGTTGCCTTGAAAAAAAGTTTCAGGAAAGAATCCTGAAGACATCATGTTTTCTTGTTTTAGTCTCCAAACCCATGATTGAATTCAACAGTGTGACATCCCAAAAGCGGTACATATTTACAAAAGCAAAAAGTCCATCCTGAGGTCTGAGAATTGTTGTTTTTAAAAGGCTGGTAATCAGTACTACTTTTGAAAATGTGTCTATATAAAAGCTTTCAAGTTGATCTTCAGAAAAAAAGAGGTATCAAAATGTGCTGGACACATTGAAAACTTAGGTTATAACATAATTTAATGAATAATAAATTCTTTACTGAGAGGGTGGTGAGGCACTGGCACAGGCTGCCCAGAGAAGCTGGGGATGCCCCATCCCTGGAGGAGTTCAAGGCCAGGCTGGATGGGGCTTTGGGCAGCCTGGTCTGGTGGGAGGTGTCCCTGCTCATGGCGGGGGTTGGAAATGGGTAGGCTTTAAGGTCCCTTCCAGCCCAAACCATTCTATGATTCTATGATTAACTTTACTGTAGCTTAGTGGCAAGTTAAATTCATCCAAAGAAGTGTAAATAATTTTTTAATATATATTTGCAAGTTGAAATAATTCAATTTGACCACATTGTTCTGTTGGCTGAGCAGATCAAAATTTTTATTTCTTTCTGATATCATCCTGTGTTGCCGAATCATAACTCAGAGTCCTTACCCTCTCTTTCAGTTCTTGCTTTTTCCTTCATAACACCTTACTGTGCCCCCCATCTGCCCTGTTCTTTCAAAGAAAGAGATGTATCAGCTCTTACAATATATTATCTGTAGCATTTTATCACACATAGCATTTTCACCTCATACATTGCTTTTAAAATATTCTTCTTATAGTAGGAACTTAGCTGTAAAAAGAGAAACCTTACTGATGCTTGGACTAATGACAGTGAAACAAGTCAGCCTTTGCATTGAAGAGTAAATACTGTTATAACTAAGGCATTGTGATTAGCATGCCTGTCCCAAATGGCTTGTTTCAAGAAGATTACATTCAGGATTAGAAAATGACATTGTTAATGGTATTTGGAAACTTTTTATGATTTATGCTTCTTATAAGTTTGTTTTTATTTATTTATTTCGTTTCACTTTTGTTTTGTTAGATGGTGAACTTGTTTGGCTCCTGTAGAGGCTCTGCAGGAACTTTCTCTTGAATAGCTTAAGCCCCTACCCCCTTCCTTTTTTTTTTCTTTTTTTTTCTTTTTTTTTTTTTTTTAATAATATAATGACAAAAATGTGGATTATGTTACTTAAATGAATGGGTATTTATCAATTCACTTCATCAGCATTAGAAAATGGAGATAAGTTGCAAAAAACTTTGCCTTCGTTTAATTTTCAGTGTTTAAATATCCAAGTAATAGATGCTTCAGAAATGCAAAACTCATAGAATAATTCAAAGATAGAATCAAAAAGCCCAAAATTTACAGTCATATTTTGCTGAAAGAAATCAGAATATACATCCTTTAAATATACCTACTTTTCCATTCTTGGTTCCTTTGTGTTCGGGCTTTCAAAATCCAGTGTTTAACAGGACTTCATATTGTGATAGAGGCTGGGAATGACAACTCAAGAATTGTTTTATGGTAGCTAGACTGAAATTATCAGAAATACAAAGAAAATCATCTTTCATTTATGAATTCTAGTCATTTTATTGAACTGAGGTGCTAAAAGAACCACTGAGGATTTGGGCAGAGCTAGTGAATTGCTCTCACTCACTCTCTGCTCTCTGCATCTGTCTGTATTCGATGTTCTGTCTGTTGTCTGTGGGCAGACACTCTAATGGCCAGCATGACCATGTTTCTTGTAAAGGAAAAGATTGTATACACTTACACCACTATAAAATGGCCAGGAGAATACACTTGGTAATTGTACAGGTCACCAAAACAGGTACAAAGTCCTTCAAAGTATTTCTTTGAACGAGCTCAGTCTAAAGCTAATTTCTCAGAAATAGTGAAAAAAATAGCCAGCAAACATAGTTTCAACTTCACAAATGCATTTGTTATTATTAACTGCTCTGCAACTGGCAAACTCTGTGACTCTTTGCTCCCAAACTCTGCTTTCATTAATTAGTTTTAATCTTAGATGATCAGATACTCATGCCCCTCCTGCAGGAGCCCTACAACTTGTGCAAACTAGTGAAGCTCCTTTGACTTCAACAAAGATACCTTACTGGAAGCAAGCTGGCGTACAGCCTCATGGCTATGTTTCTTTTCTCCTAAATGAGGAACTCTCCTAGATGAGAATTTCACTAAATTCCTGGGCTCATGAGATTTGTAGAGATTTAGCTGGTAAACTTAAGAGGAACTAGGGTTCACACAACGTGTTTTTTACTTATTTGCTAGTTTTCCATGCAAATCATATTAAGTGTAGCAGATCTCTGTTAATTAAGCTAGGTAATATGTGTGTAGCTTGCTTAAAATTTCAAATTATAGTAACACATGTGCCAACACACAAAGACACAATCCTCCTTTGCTGAGGTCATTGCTGATACCCAGACATGCAAAACTTACTGCTCTCAACTGACTTTTTTACATGTAGATTTTCCCATCTGTCTCAGTATTTACAGGACAGAGTCTAACATATGTATAATAAAAAGGAAGATTAAAAAAAAATAAAATGGAGGGGTTTAATAACCAGTGAAAGAGTCTCCAAAGACTAGTTGATCTATATTTGTGTTGGTAGTTATAAATGCAACTGTTTTACCTATTTTTATAAACCACTTTCCAATTAAATGACTGGAAAATACTAGTGACTGCTCACTTTTTACAGGTTCTCAGATGAACTTGTAGGTCTTGTCATTACAAACTCTACCTCTGTTAGATACTGAGCAGGAACAATGCATGTCCCTAAAAACAGTAAACAATCTCATACTACCCCTTTTATCATTTTTCATATACCTTTATCTGAAGCCACCTTTTAATTCAGTATTTTCAGGGAAAAACAAATAAAACAAAACAACAACAACAACAACCAAACACAGAAAAACAATAACTATTCTGAGAATTTTCCAAATTCTTTTTATGTACTTGCTTTTCTTGGATTGAATCTGTTTTTCAAAAACAAAAAAAAATTATTCTTTTTTCTTCCCATTATAAATGAATTTGCTTGCCTGCCTGCTAAACAGGGCTAGACACAGTACAGACACTTGCTAGGCAGTTCCCACTGTTTCTCTTCATCCTCTCTAGTTACATTGCTGCTCTTCCAGCCCTACACATCTCCTCTGTAGAGCCTCTGTTTCTCCAAAGTGCAGTCTTGTCACTGCTGTATGGCTAGTCTGCCAGGCTAGAAAGGATGGAGAGTGCTTGTGATGCAGAACCAGTATTTCTTTTGCTCCTGGTATAAATAGTGAGATACAGAGTGAAATATGAATTGACTTCTAAGGTTGCCAGCCAGTCCTTTGCTGTGTTGCTTCCAGATACTGGAAGATGTTGCTTGACTATCCCTCAGTTAATAAGATATCAGTGAGTATATGCGTAGAGAGAAGTAGGATACGTGTACACACATGCACACACGCATAATAACAGATGTATAAATAGTAATCAGGAAGGATTCTGTTCTTGCATCAGATTTGTTCTTTCATGCTGGCCAGCAGATGTATTGTACATCACAGTTCATTAAGCACAGACCTTCATTGGTTTAATGGAAATGGTTCAAAATCTGTTAAGTGATAACAGCAACCACAGCATTTTCATCTGAGATCTCCATGATGCTTTTGCCCCTCGAATTTGTAAATATTACTACCAAAGTTATCTATAAATATATATTTCATCCAAGTTGACCAAATCCATCTCTCTGGCAATTTGAATCCAGGAATTAGCTCTTTAGTGATGACTTCTATTATGTGAAAATTTATAATAACCATATATACATAAAAATTCAAAGTATCAAGGAAACATGAACTAAAAGTAAGCAATTTCACAAATGTTGCCAATTATGTGCAATATGAAGGAATCATGATAAAAAACATTTCAAATAAAGTCATAAACATATGGGTTATTCATATGTCAATCAGAAAAATTGACTGAAAAACATTTTTGTCTGAATTTGATTTTGAATCCATAATGCTTTATAACTGATCTGAAATTGTGAGATCACTATTAAATGTTTGCTAAAGGTGTGATATATGTATATTTTTCTGCTGCTGTTAGATGTCTTAAAAATTTCCATTTTGCCAGCTATAGCTTAATAAGTAATTTTATACTACTATATTTTCATGTTTAGATCATCAGTTCAAAATTGGCTTAGCTTGGTCTTAATTACATGCTGGGAGGAACTGATCCCTAGTGCCTAGTCAGATTTTGCTTCTCCAGAGTTTATACTATAAGTTTTCTTACTGTTGCACTTTTCAAAGTTGCTATGAATATGTCCTAGCTATAAACAGCATTTTTATATCTGAGATGACAGTGGAGATTTTCATCTTGAATAGTTGTTTTCCTCCTATCTTTAGCTCTTCCTATTTATTCAGGAGTTCTCTGGTGTAGAGAGACAGGCACTTTCCAGCCTTTCAAACTACACAGCAAGTTAGGCTTAAATAGAGAGGTATTTAAGAAGTCAGCATTTTACCTAACTTTCCAGAGAGGTCTGAATACAAACAAGTGAACAAGCAAACAAAAAAACCACCAAGATGACAATGGGGTGATGGCATTCAAACGTTTGTTCAGAAACATAAGCATCAGATGTACTAAAACCTTCCATAACTTTTGCAGTTTGAACATAGACAGCCCACATATGAGGAGAAAGTCCTCTCACAGGAGGAAGGCCACAGGACGCTGTCAGGAAACACGTTCTGTATGGGTATGCGGGCTGCTGACCCACATGTCATACGGGTATGTGGGCTGTTGACCGACTCCAACTCAACAAGTGGGGCACAAGTGTGTTGGGGAGCAAGCTCTCTGGGCTGATTACCAGGGCTTTAAACTAGGTTTGACGGGGGAAGGGAGGGGAGCTAAAAGTGACAGAGAAGGGCTGGGGGAAGTTGTCACCGCTGTCACTGTTGAAGATAGTAGGAAAAAACCTCTGAGTTGTCCCATAGGATTGTCTGAGGGCTCCTCAGAGAAGGTAATAATCCCAATACCCCATCCGGAATCTTCTTCTTGCATCCCTCCAGGGGTAACTGCGCCTGCTGCTTCCCTAAAGTGCCTGTATACCAATGCGCGGAGCATGGGAAATAAACAGGATGAGTTCGAGATCTGTGTTCGGTCGCAGGGCAACTCGGTCAGGCATGCGCAGTCCAAACAGTTCCTACAATGTGTTGAAGACAGTTTTCTGACGCAGGTGGTGGAGGAGCCGACGAGGTGGGGGGTGCTTCTAGACCTTGTCCTTACCTACAGGGATGGGCTTGTTAGGGATGTGAAGGCTGGGGGCAGCTTGGCATGCAGCGACCATGAGATAGTGGAGTTCAAGATGGAACTTGGTGGAAGAAGTAAGGCTAGTAGCAGGATTGCTACCCTGGACTTTTGAAGAGCCAACTTCGACCTCTTCCGGGACCTGCTTGGGAGTATCTCATGGGCTAGGTTGCTAAAAGGCAAGGGTGCTTGTGAGAGCTGGGCTACATTTAAACAGCACTTCTTCCAAGATCAGGATCGGTGCATCCCTAAGAGTAGGAAATCGGGGAAGGGGGGCGGGAAACCTGCGTGGATGAGCAAGGAGCTCATAGATAAGATCAAAAGGAAGAGGAAGGTCTATGAAATGTGGAGAAAGGGCCTGTCCTCTTGGGAGGAGTATAGAAGTGTTGTCAGGGCTTGCAGGGACGCGACGAGGAAGGCTAAAGCCCACCTAGAGATGAGGCTTGCAAAAGAGATAAAAGATAAAAAGAAGTTTTTTTTAAAGTATGTAAACAGTAAAAGGAAGACTAGGGATAATGTGGGTTCCTTGCTGAATGAGGGGGGTGTCCTGGTAACGGGAGACACCGAGAAGGTGGAGATACTGAATGCTTTCTTTGCTTCAGTCTTTGCTTCAAGGACTCCCCCCCGGGACTCCTCAACCCTGGCGGGAGGAGAAAGGGGCTGGGAAATGGAGGGCTCCCCCCTGGTTGACGAGAGGGTGGTTCAGGAGTGTCTGAGTGGGCTCAACGCACACAAATCCATGGGTCCTGATGCGATGCATCCACGTGTGCTAAGGGAGTTGGCAGAGGTGATCGCCGAACCACTCTCTATCATCTTTGAAAGGTCCTGGAAAACAGGGGAGGTACTTGAAGATTGGAGGATAGCCAATGTCGCTCCGGTCTTCAAGAAGGGCAAGAAGGAGGATCTGGGAAACTACAGGCCAGTCAGTCTCACCTCTGCCCCTGGAAAGGTGTTGGAACAGCTTGTTCTGGATGCCATCTCCAAGCAATTGGAAGAGAAGAATGTTATGAGGAGTAGTCAGCATGGATTCACCAAGGGGAAGTCGTGCTCGACCAACCTTGTTGCCTTCTATGATGGCATCACCAGCTGGGGAGACGGGGGGAGAGCAGTGGATGTCATCTACCTTGACTTTAGCAAGGCTTTCGATACTGTCTCCCATGACATCCTGATAGCAAAGCTGAGAAAGTGTGGGATAGAGGAGTGGACAGTTAGGTGGGTTGAGAACTGGCTGACTGGCCGAGCTCAGAGGGTGGTGGTTGGTGGTGCAGAGTCCAGCTGGAGATTTGTGACTAGTGGCATTCCCTAGGGGTCGGTGCTGGGTCCGGTCTTGTTCAACATCTTCATCGACGACCTTGATGAGGGAATAGTGTCTGCCCTCAGCAAGTACGCCGATGACACAAAGGTGGGAGGAGTGGCCGACACGCCAGAAGGCTGTGCTGCCATTCAGCGAGACCTGGACCGGCTGGAGAGATGGGCAGGAAGAAACCAAATGAGGTTTAATAAGAGCAAGTGTAGAGTCCTGCACCTGGGAAGGAACAATCTGGACGTATCAGTACAGGCTGGGGGATGACCTGCTGGAGAGGAGCTCTGAGGAGAAGGACCTGGGGGTCCTGGTGGACGACAGGTTGGCCACGAGCCAGCAGTGTGCCCTCATGGCCAAGTGGGCCAATGGGATCCTACCGTGCATTAAAAGGAGCATGGCCAGCAGGTCAAGGGAGGTGATCCTCCCCCTCTACTCTGCCCTGGTCAGGCCTCACCTGGAGTATTGTGTCCAGTTCTGGGCTCCCCGGTACAAAAAAGACAAGGGATCTCCTGGAAAGAGTCCAGCGGAGGGCCACAAAGATGATGCATGGCCTGGAGCATCTTCCTTATGAGGAAAGACTGAGAGACCTGGGTCTGTTCAGCCTGGAGAAAAGAAGACTGAGAGGGGATCTCATCAAAGTGTATAAATACCTGAGGTGTGGGAGACAGAGGGGTTTGGCCAACCTCTTTTCAGTGGTTTGTGGGGATAGGACAAGGGGTAATGGTCACAAGATAGAGCACAGGGAGTTCGGCACCAACATGCGACAGAACTTCTTCACAGTGAGGGTGACGGAGCACTGGAAGAGGCTGCCTGGGGAGGTTGTCGAGTCTCCTCTGGAGATATTCAAGGCCCGTCTGGACGCCTACCTGGGCAGCCTGCTCTAAGGAACCTGCTTTGGCAGGGGGGTTGGACCCAATGATCTTTCGAGGTCCCTTCCAACCCCTTCGATTCTGTGATTCTGTGATTCTGTGGTGTTCTGCTCTCCCATAGGCATGAAGGACAGCAAGAAGGAGGGCAGAAGGACTGCCAAGAGATGATTCAGCTCTCATGAGGCACACAGGCTCTGCTCTTGGCTCCTGCTCCCACCTCTGCCTAATTTTCCATCCAGAGGTGGTCTAAATGAAAATACATACCCACTTCAGGGAGCAGTCTGTGAGGTTTTGGCTTTGCAGACAGCCCGGTGTGAGGCAGTAACCATTTTCTCTCTGACTTCCCCAGTTTCTAAACCCCGTATTCCTGGCCCACATGGCTGAGGGGAGTTTGCTGGAACCTCATGGTTTGTCTGCTGCCTGGAGAGGAAGGAGATGTGAATTCCATCCTTCTCTGACCATAAGGCTGGTTCTCCCAAATCCCTAGCAAATGATCTAAATTCTAGGGCATAGTTAAACACTGTGATGCTCTATCACAAACCATTTTAATTACTTTTCTGAGCATCTTTAAAGCTATGAGCTCCATAAGCATTTATCATTCAACTGGATCCCCAGATCCTGTACCTGCCTAGCATTTGCCCTATACATTCAGGAGAAAGACGGCAGTCTTGGTGGAGATCAAGGCTGCTTACCTTTGGGATAAGAGTGCAAGGTTCCTTAGGTATTTACTCTAGGAAGCTGAATGTAAAACATAGACACTTCTAAAAGAAATAAGTCCACTCCAGATGACATGCATGTGAGTAGGGTCAGGTCTCCTTAACTAAAGCAAACAAGAAATAATGGAAAGTGGTAATAGATGAGAGTATAATATATATCTATTTTTTTTTTACTCTATAAATGCCAGGGTATAAGTATATGCATTTGGAACAGATACTTAAAAACAACACACTAATTTGGTTACTTCTCACTCCCAACCTCAGATTCTTACTGGTTTAAACAGTTTTTTCCCTCTCAGGCTTGGTTTATAAGACCAGAATGGCTGTCTGTCTTCTGCTCAGTTTAAGCCATCTTGCAGTGAAGTGGGTAGTTTGGATAAACTCTTCTGTATGTATATTAATGCAGCACTGCCCGTCCCTGTATTACACAATACCGAATTTTATCAGAAATTCAACATTTTCAAGAGAAAATTATTCCTGTTGCAAGGCCTCTAAGACCTTGCATAAAGGAGTATATGGAAAGTTAACAAATGGATGTATGGAAGTCCTTGAACTCATGCTAAGTTTGAACAAGTGTATTGTTAGTAAGACTGCTTGTAAGCTGGTAGCTAAACCATGAATTCCTGAATGAGGGAAGGGTTTAATCTTTTTTTTGGGGGCAAGAGTTTTATTTTAAATTGGTGTCTCTATGTAGCTGTGGACTTCAACCTGATTTACATTGTTTCAAGCTTGTTGAATGGGCTTAAGCAAGAATTTTTGTCATAACATTGTGGTTACCAAACCATGATTTGTCTGTCGTCAGTGATGAGTGGCATTCAGCATAGACCATTTTTTTCCTCAACAAGCATAAAAGCAACCTCATTAGTAAGTCAAGTAAAAGGAGTAGTATATTTGAAATGATCTTTAAAAATTTAGTCTTAAGTCCTCAGTAATGTATATTTCCTAGTTCATTAATGCAGAACTACTGCACATAGATTTTAATCTTAGAGTTAATAATAAAAGCAATTTTCACTAAAAATATAAAAACTGTAATGGTAGAATCATGATATTGCATTTAGCTCTCCCACAAAAAGTCACTTTATTACTTTCTTTTGACACTTATTTTCATTCTGGGATTAATTTTACTATATAAGGGCTTCTTAACTATTCTATTAAAATTTCCATTCAGAAGCAATAATATCTAAGAGTGAATAATAGTCATGTAAATCATTATTTCATATTAATGTAAAAGATTTTGTAAGTTCTTATGAATTCTGCTGACATGCACAATTGTGAAAAGGTTATCTCTACATTCTGCAGTGATATGCGCTGGAACAAAGGAACTATTTTAAAAGCATCAGTGGAGTACATCAAGTGGCTACAAAAAGAACAACAGAGAGCCAGAGAATTAGAACACAGACAGAAGAAATTAGAGCACGCTAACAGAAGACTTCTGCTTCGAATTCAGGTTTGTATGAGAGTGTTGCCATGAACTACAAAGCTTTCTCAGTACTTATCCCTCATCAAATTTTATTAATCTATATAATTTTTCCCAAATGTCACTTACTGAAAATGAATTGTTTTTCCCTGTTTATTGCTGTGTATATTGGGGATGAGGTATTTTTTTTCAGATTTCTAGGAAATTTCTTTCATAATTAAACCTTACATAAAGGAATACAGTGAAAATTAATAAAGTATTTGCACAAATGATTAACTTATGTATATATTATAACCTGAGAAGGACAAAACAGGAAGGAAAAGGTACATTTCTCCTGCCAAAAATCAATCATGAACACAAAATTTCTTTGTGTTTTCTTTTCCCTTTGTAACCATTTCAAATTTTGCACTTCTTTAGGCATAGTGTGCCATGCTATGTCTGCTCATGACACAAAGCAAGAGAATATGAATATTTATACATGCAATGGTGACATAGATAGACAGATATAAAATTAATCACCTTATATATTGTAATTTACAAATATATCAGTAAATTAGCATCATAAAGTATCTTTTGTTTCTCTGGGTAGCAATGAATAACACCCAAAAGTTGCAACACTTTTCTTTCAACTTTATTAGGTCCACAAGGCAATGCTTTCAGTAAAGCTTTCCCATCTCTAATGTTTCCTGCTGCTTAATGACAGCGGTGGAATTAAAAAGAAAACTATCTCTGGAAGCACATGGCAAATTTTCCTAGATTAACAATTTTGTATTTTAACATAGTCTCACAACTAGACAAGAGGTATAATTAATATGCATGTATGATCTGTATACTTGTTGCAATAGTTTTGAAGACATTATTTCTCTTCCAAAATCATTACCTAATTTTTATTTTTATTTTTTAAACATTAGGAACTAGAGATTCAGGCACGTGCTCATGGCCTTCCAGTCATATCTTCACTCAGTGCTGTAGATTTAGCTGCACAGGTCATCAAGCAACAGTCATATCCAGAGGAGAACTCTGTAGACTACTCTCAACAAATGCCTTTGGCACATGGACAAAATTCTACTGTTTGTGATGGATCTACAGCCTTTTCTGATCCACTTTCACACTTTACCGATTTGTCCTTCAGTGCAGCTTTAAAAGAAGAGCAACGACTAGAGGAAATTTTACTGGATGACACAGTATCACCATTTGGAGCAGACCCGCTCTTGTCTTCCACATCCCCAGCTGCATCAAAAGAGAGCAGCAGGAGAAGCAGCTTTAGCACAGATGATGGAGATGATTTATAAAAGCAGAAAGGGCCTCACACTTCCTTAAACCACTTTCTAAAAGACTTAGTTGAGCGTAAGCATGGTGTTTGTGCTTGTTTCAAATACAAATATGGAGAACCACTGCGAAGATAACAGGCAAGAGTTTAAATCAGTCCTTACTTCACAGGAAAATGAGAAGGACATGAACTCATATCACTTTGCCCCAAATTCACACCATCTATTCACAGCTGACATTTGCACAAATCTTTCTTCACTGGAAATGTTTTGATAATTGTTCCATGACTTTTTACAGCACTATGAATATGGTTACGACAAAAGGAATATCCATGTTACACAAATGTATTCAGACTCTTTTCAATCTATATGTATATTTATCTGTTATAAAGATGAGTTAGTCATTTGTTATTTTCTTTTTTTTTTTTTTCATAACTAAAATGAGAATTTTGTATTAAAAATTCTACAAAGCATGAGAAACAATAGGGAAATATTTAAACTGGGAACTGTAGAAATGTTACAGGTTCTAAAATCTGAAAAAAACAAATGGTAATGCATTTGCACAAGTGAAGTGACCATGAATTTAAAACCGCATAGACTTGTTTTTAAAATGAGAAAAATCCATTAAGTTTTTCATGCAATCCTGTTTTTTTTTTTTAATATATATATATAATTTCATTTGTAGAAAGAGATCAGACTTTTAATATATATTTTAATGATACAGATGAAAAATGGAAACTAACATAATGACAGAGACTCAAAGGAACTCAGAGAGAAAAAGATATGACATTTCAGCAGAAAGTATTCAGAAAGACTGTATGGATGTACAAGACTGAACAAAGATAATTCACGTTAAAATTAGCACAATTTAAAACAAGCACTACTGGTAACAGTGCTGCATTAGCTGCTTATTCCAAGAGTATTCAAACTGTGTCCTTCTTTCTGTGGAAGGGATCAGAGTATTTACACATGCCAGTGTGCTTCTGGACAATCCTTTCAATGTCCTTGGGCAGCACACCAAGGTTTTGGTGAAGGGACTCTATCTTATCCATACCCAAGCTTTGATCCATTTGGAAATGGAGGAAGATGAACAAAGTCCCAGTAAACGTATTGAAACAAGGAGAATTTAATTTCAAATTTGCAGAAAAGACAGGAAGACTTCAAACCAAAGGGGATATTCAGAAGTGTTGATGTGATGCACTGCTTTTCATAACTTGTATTCTAGGAGTGGGCACTCATGACACATGTTTTGACGACTCTCATGACACATGTTTTGACGACTCGATAAATGCATATCATTTCAATACACAGTGAAATTCTGGAGGGTGATGTATGTTGCTGCAGTACATGAAGTGCAATCATTCTTATTGTAACATTAATACATGAGAAATAAACTGGCATAAGTTCTTCATAGCTCTTCCTCAACCAAAGCCAAAAGAACACATCTGGGAGTCCTCTAATAATTCCAAATATATTTCTAATGTATGTATTAAGTATTGGTGTCACTGAGCCCTGCTTCATTCTTCAGAAATGTCACATGATCAGGATCAGAGATGGAAATGGATTTCTATTTGTGTGAATGGTTTAAATGTATTTAAATGTACTTAAACATTATCCAAGAACAGAGCATTTGTTTCCTCCTATTGCCTACTGGTACCTGGGTCCTCCTAATAGTCCTCATGAGGTCTGTATTCATCCAGGGCCACAGGCCATTCCTGACTGACCCTGTAATATCATAATAGTTTTTTAATTGGAAAGTTAGCAGTGAAATAACAAATTACATCTAGATGGCTATGAAAGATGATGGAATATCCAACCTCATGAGAATATTTATGTGTTTAGGAAACTTGATGATTTCTGTGAGCCTATGAAAACTGCTTGGATATAAGTTGAGCAGAGCAGAATTGATAGTTTTGTCACATATGTATGAGTTCCCAGATAGCCCAACACAAACCTGACCCTTCTTAGAAGCTCTGATATGTTTCCACTGTATGGTTAAAATTTAATCAAAACAACAAACTCATTTTTATTTTTTTTTTTAACATGGAGGAAAGGAATGGAAAAACAAATGAACAAAATTAACAAAAGGTAAAAACAAACAATAGGCAATTGAACATAGAGCTGATGATCATTTTAATTGGAGCGCTTCTATAAATTAGGCTCAATAGATCTCACTTTGTCATAGTTTTGCCAAAGACTAGCTAATATTGACATTCAAATACAGAATACGATGAATTGAGAGTAACATTTATTCCCACTTTATGTCTAGTGTAGGATATGTACTGTCCACATCAGCTGATGAAAGGAGGAGATACTTGGTTGACATCAAACACCATTTGTCCTTGTACTGCAGTTTCTACTACATTGGTTTTAAATACGCCAGTGTGGGTTGCTCATAGTGGAGAAAAAGAAATTAAATATGAATGTATAACATGATTTTCCCATTGAACTTTTGCATGGGAGTTAGGCCACTCTTCTGAACTATATTGACTTTAAATAACATCCTGAGTTTCATCACTTTTATAAGCACTGTTCTAAAAAACATTATAGTGCATCCATTAATTTTTTTTAAAGTTGATCTTCATTCTTCTGACAATTGCTTCAGTCTAAAGCACCAGATTTTTGTTTTTTTCCTCTTCCTGCTTGAGAAATCTAACAGGAGATAGGAAATGCTCCTTTTGCAATATACTGTATTGCATCTATCATTAAGCATATTCAAGCTGTCTTCATTCACACATGAACCCCAATACCCCTAACCAAAACACTAAATGTATCTTTACGTGTGGGTTTGTATTATGGTGATGTTGTTTCACTACCATTCCATTTTTTTTTTTTTAGTAAGAAGTCGTCATAATTAGTGTTTTCACTAATAACAATAACCTGTATTACACATCACTGTTGAAATTAAATGGTGATACACGGCACCAGAAATGATAAGCTAGGGCACCACGTAGGCGGTGCTGAAGGTATTTAGAAGTTTCTCCTGGTATCTGTATCCCAGACTTTTTGGAATAAGCAGTTGGTCTCCCACCTCAATTTGGTGAGATTGCTGTGAAGCTGGGAGGGCTTTTGGAGCAGAGCAGAGCACAGTGACTTCTGGCTTGGACAGAGGAAAGGGACTGCATGACTACAGGGACAAATCCTGACATCCTTCCTCAGACAGAATTTCTTTCCTATGCCGGGGAGTTTTACTCGACTAAAATGTGGTGCATGCAAAACACAATTTGTGCTCTTTCCTATACAGATCTATTTAACAAAATCTCTCAAAAAAGAGATGCATAATTTGTCTGTGGTTCTAGGTCTAGAAAAGAATTTAAAGATGTACAGAATTTGACCTCAATCAGGGCATGGGTGAGAAGAACTGGCTATTTTTGTCAAAATGTATTAAATGAGGAATTCTTGCTTGTTTTCAGTAGCAGCTGTTCAAAACTGGTGGACACGTTCTTACAGAATACATAAACCAGCAGACTGATAATTACATAAAAGGAAAGGGAGCTGAAATGTAAACATCCCGTTTAATTCATGAAATGGATATAGATACTATACTAAGAACAGAAACATAAATTATTTTTCACTGTGCATAGCACAGATAGCATGAAAAGCTACAGTAAGTGCAGTTTTAACAAACAGAATACAGTTGTTTTATATAGTAAAATAACTAAATATAATTCAGTCATTTAATCTTAATAAGAACACTGCTATTGTAATACCTTTTGACTTTAATAGGGCTGTATATATGAATGGAGGATGTAAAATTATTGTAATTTAAAATTATGTTAAGTCTCTTAGATAAGTAAAGGCATTTACATTACTATTATGAGACTGTAGAATATTTTTATAATAATTGCTATTTTTCATTGTTAAACATATAGTATCTTGTTTTCTAAGTCAATGTATGCAGACAGAATGTACTTTATTACACACTGTATATGCAGTCTTTTTGAAATTACATTTTATACATGCTGGTATTTTATGTTTATTATATGAATACAATTAAAGGTCTGAAATTAAAACATTTCTTTATATGTCTCTTGTGAAACTTCACTATCCAGTCCCACAAAGAATGCCATCACAAGACAATATAATAACATCCGCTAAGAGCATCTGAGATACCTAACAGACAAAACACTTCACAACTGCTAAACATTTAGTCCATTATGATACATCATGATCCAGTAGCCTCCCATTAATAAAAATAATTGATACATTCTTTAATATGGTCTCCTGCCATCTGCTTATTCCTGCTGCTAAGGCTTTGATTTATGGAAAGTGTTTTCAGAATGTTGAAAAATTGCTAGCAGGCATGATGATATCAGTTAAATCACTAAGAAGCTCTACAAAAACCTTTTAATGTACTAGATGTTCCCCAGACAATTTAGGATAAACAGAATATTGTATTTTAAGATGTAAAACATTTTTTTAAAGCTGATAATTAGGTAGCATTTTGTCGCTAAAAGATATTCTTGCTTAATAAATTAAGTAAGGATTTGGGTTGCATTTTGAATTCCTAATATAAAAAGTGCTGCTTTCTTTAGAATATATTTGGTGCTTTCTGTTCATGACATGATGTAAAAATTGTTAAGTAGTGATATATATTTCAGCTATAGTTTTGTAATAGTTCATTTGTTTCACGTAAAATAGTGCTCATTGTTTGTGTATATTAGATAAACATTTTATTTGTACTAAAGATTCTCTCCAGACTCTTTTATTTCATCAAATCATTAAGACATACCTATCAGTATTAAAACAGAATATTATAAATATTATTTAAAGTTCAGTGATTAGTCGTGGAAGGACGCTTTGATTTTTTACTTATTCATTATGCACTTAGGATTTGATTATAAAAGTTATTCAGTTCCTTTGTGAGGAACTGAGAGCCCTCAGTTCACTTTGAAGACAGGCAATGCCCAGCCTGTTGCAGAACCAGGTTCTTAATGAGTAAATAAACAGCATCAGAAAATAAAATCAAAAGTTATTTCATAGCTTAGAAAAGCACTATATGATACATTGTTTGATTAAAAGTAATGTTATTTGCAATTGACAGGGAAACAGATTTGATGCCAGCATCATTTGTGCTGACAACCAATGGGAAATTAGAGGAAAATGTATGAAGTTGTGATAATTATCAGATCAGAAGTCTAATTATAAAGGAAGCTATGGTAGTGAAGTATGGTAAGGCTTATTGGTTAAATCACTGGTACCCATCAAGTTAAATATATATCAGTTTCATTAATTGGCAACCACAAGACAAGTGCTCTATATTCAGGGTGGTGATGATTTTGATATAATCCACCACATTGTGGTTAAGTATATGATTCATGTAATAAGAAAAAGGTGCCTCCAGGCTATTGTTCCTAGCATGGATTAAAATTTACATATTGCTTCTCCTTATGTCAAAACATCTGGTGCCTGCAAATGCTAACATTTCGTTAAAAAGTTTCACAAGATAGGAAAAGTGAATTGGAAATATTGCATGTGAATCATTCAAGCATTATAATGGAATAAGAGGCTGAGTTATGAACAGGCAGATTGAACAATAGTATAGTCGAAGAGATTCATATGCTTATGAGTTTGATAGACAACACTTTGTATAAGAAGGGGAAATGCCCCAAATCATAAGAAATAACCTTTTTATATATATAAAAAAAAAGTCATTGAAATACATCTTCTCGGTTCCTTTCCAAACTGCCTTATTATTATTATTATTATTTTTTCAAAATAAAATTCATGTACCTAAGTGGATGTACTTAGCGCTAAGATGATGGCTAATACATTCATCTCATTCATGCACTTTAGTATGTTGGCATTCATTTTCCTATCTGCCATGTAGTTTCATCAGAAAATTGCATGACTCTCACTTTTACTCTTCTATCTATAAATACATATTACAACAGTACATCAGAGTGTATATAGCAGGGTACATACATCTCAAAAGATTTGGATGACCAGTTATCCTAATGATGTTAACACCTTGAAAAACCTAACAATCCTTCCATTAGCACCTAGACATGAGATCTTTTTCCTGTTGATGGGACTTCAGGTGTTAATTTTCACTTAAAAAAAAGAGAAAAAAAAAAAAAGGAAAAAAAAGCTTGTGTTAGGTTATCTGGAAATCCCCATCACAAATTGCTGCAATTAGCAGAGGCATTAATGTTGGAAACTTCCCTCAGTGTGAAAGGAGGCAATAAACAGAATATTTTCCATGATTTTTTCCAGAATATATTCCCCCGCTGATACCCCAGGAATATCTCAAGAGTGCGTGTCCTTGCAATGCAGATGGTGGTGATGGCAACAGCTCTTTTCTACAACCAGTCCCACTCTGGGCACAGCCATCTCTATTCTGCAGGGAAGACATCTCTCCCCAGATTCTTTTTCCACCTGAATTTCTTCCTCTGAGCTGGCACAGCTCTCTTAATCATCCTGCCTCAAATCCAGATGGTGGTCTGAACAAGAGGGAGGCAAAAGTCTGGTGTAGGTCAAGAGCTCTTTCTTCTACAAACCTTGTGAGAACATCAACTTTGTGATGGTGGTGATTTTCTTGTTTGCCTGTTTTTTATCATTTTACCTAAACATATGTTTGTACATTCTATTTACTTTCAGTGGTTTTACCTTCAGTGACCACATGATTCCAGATTATTTAAGTTTAATATACAGAATGTGGAAAAGTCTTGTAGCTAAATATTTCACAGTGTCCCAGGAACAGACTAAGTTAAAGGAGATGTGTCTCTTGAAAACATAAGACAATAACATCAAAAATTCTGAATATGATGTCTTTTTATCAATTAGTTGACCCATGTCATGCGCACCTTTTCTTATCATTAGAGGGATGAACCTCACCAAGAAAAAGTCCTGCATCACCACAGAGCCATTAGGAAAGAAAAGCAAATACCTGGAGTTGTTGCAGAAATACCATTCCATCATTTCCATTGGAAAATACTTCCTACTACAGGACAGCTAATATACACAACCAGCTTGCTATAAAAACAAACCAACACAAAGCAACTTATCCTTACTGTGAGGTAAAGTAAGCACGGTCAAGTGTAAGCATGGAACAAAGAACCAACTTTTGCAATACACACTCAAGGAGCATTGTCTCTACTTGGGAATGTACGTTTCAAATTACACTATATTTGACTTTTTTTTTTTTCCTCCCAGTGGGTAAGAGCAAGGTGAAAACAAAACCTGAGACAGCCAAAGGTAAGAAGTATGGAAAACAAAAGAAGGTACATTCTCGATCTCTAGATGTCACAAACAGGAGCTGGTGCACCAAGAGAAGATTGAGCTAGTGCTCAAGAGAAAATTTCAACCTGAGAAGCAGGCAGGGGAGCACCAGGCTGGGCTCTGGCAGAGCCTGCCCCTTCCTTCAGAAAAAGAAAGGAGATTATTTCTGGCCCTCCTCAGTCTATTCACAGCTTCCATGTGGGAAACTATGGTGAGTGCCTCTTCTCACCTACTTCTCTCAAACTGTTCTTTCTTTTGCTTTACATTTTCAAAGGTTCTGTAGGACAAAATACAATACTCATCCCTCCCTTCTTTGCTGTCCTTACTCTTCCAGAGGCTGGTGCCTGTGTGAGGAGCATCAGCAGCTCCTCCTTGTTGTCAAAGTCCAACTGCAGCCTCAGCTGAAACGAGCAAATCAGTCAGTGGTTAGCAGGTTCATAGCCCTGAAACAATCCCAATGTTCTACTGGTGAGAAATAATCATATGATTATTTAAAAGGCTAAAAATGGTTTTCTAAATATCTTGACCCTCAATATTACCAAATGTCTGAGCAAAATAAACATATTTGTCCTTTTAGGCTTGCCATCTGAGAGGAACTTAGTTCTGAAGCTCAGTGTATTGGACATAGATGTCTGGTTCCACTACACCCCTGAGATACCAGAATGTTGGTGCAACCCATAGGTGCACATTTCTTACTCTTGATAGCCTTGTTACTGTGGGCAGACTGTTTCCACCAGTAAAGCCTCCTGGCTTTACTCGGCACTTTGTGGTAAATAAAGGTTTTTATGCCTCAGTTCTTGCACCCAAAGCATAAAATTATCTTTTCCATAGTCAATAAAAATATGCTTATTATTGTCTCATATAACAACCTTATGTCCTATTTTGCTGATCCTCAATGTCCATATCAATTTCAGTGGGCTGGTAGGGAAGTAAAGATGTTACTCAGAGAGTGGCACAAGGAACTGGTCTGGTAGAAAGCTCTGCAGTGGTATGGCACTTTCCCAGGCTTAGAGACCTGTGTTGCTTTCCTCCTTTATGGATCAGGTTCATAAACAGTGGTTTTCTCTTCCATCAGTGAAGCATATCTGCCAGCAAAAGGCTGTGGGAGTCCTATTTCTATTTAGTACAGGGTCCTATGGCATCTTCCTCATCTATAAAATGCAAGGATATCTAGGTCTTTATTATAAATAATAATACATGTATGTGGTACATGATTCTAATGATGTAATTCAGTTTCAGGTTTTTACTGCCATTCATAAACTGCTTCAGCAGACTTCTTGTAATTTATGATATCAATAGAGCCCCTTAAATTACATCCTAGACTCTGCCATGTATTGCCCTATGAAAGAAAATGGCTTTGTATCCAATATCACTGTAAGAGGAGTGCTAAAGGGAGAATGAACCAGAAGTCAAGTGCCCTTTATTGAACACGAATATTGCCTTCCTAGTGTGCAATATGTGAGTACTGAACACTTGAAAACAACCACTGTAATCCCCAACTTAATTGTTTGCTTTGAAACTATGTTGTTTCCTAGCACTGGTTAAAAAAAAAAGCTTGTCAGGGTCACATTTTTCACTGTGCTCTGCTTTTTGAACCCACGGCTTCTAACTCTGAGAAGGTCAGGGCCAAAACAGCAGCTGCAAAATTCTGGCATCCTCAGTCTGACTCAGGGGCCTCTTCCTCTTGCCTAGGGCTGCCATGCCATGCTGGGGGAGAGCAGAGCTCCCTGGCAGAAAAGATTGGTCCTGAAGCCCAAGGTTCTCAAGGCAGCAATGGCATTTGTACAGTTTGGCTGGAGCCTGAATCTGTACCAGCAGTTTTGAGTATTTCCAGTCGTGACCCAGGTAGAAATTATCTCTTCTGCCTTTGTTAAGCAAGGGGATAAATCCCTATGCACCCGTTAGGGGGTGGATCACAGCATGATAGACTATTGCCTCCACAGCATTTTTTTCCCTTTATTCGTCCTCCTCCTATAAAAACCTCTAAGGAGGTCAAGAACTGCGGGTGGTGAGGGGGTGGGAAGGGAACTCTTCAAAACTAAGTGGAGACAACTGGCCAATTTAGCACTGAGTTATTTTAATTCAGGTGCTTTCTTCCTCTGCAATGTGTAAACCTTCCTTGAGCAGAGGAGTCCTGGGGGCAGTGGCTGGAGGGGATCCATCACTGCCTTGGCTCCATCAAAGCCCTTCAGGGACCAGGGAGATGGTGTGGAGGCACTGAACCTTGCTGGGAGACAGCTCATATAGTTTCCCATCACATGAATGCTTTTATTCCCACCTACAGAATAATCTACTACTGCTAAAAATCATCAGAAAATAAAGTTGTATAGAAGGTACACTTGCAGAACCAGTCACACTTCTGATTTCACAACAGTAAGCACATTGTTTGTTAGGTTTTAGTAATAAAAGCCACTTGTATTAGACATTAAAGCTGGATTCAGAAGAAAAAACTATCACCAGTATACAGGCCAAAATATCTGAAATGTTAATAGGATTTGTATTAGTTTATTTTTAAGATTTGCAAGTATCTGTGATTTTTTGAAGTACTTACATGGAGTTTGACCTTGACTGTTACCTCTGAGGGAAGATGACTTCAGAGTTGTTCTCTTGCAGAGGGTACAAAAAACAACCTTAGCTGGTTTTATATAGGTAGGAGAACTCCTGTAGTTTGTATTTCAAAGCAGTTCAGCTGATAATAGGGGAGCACTATCAGATTTGTTCTGTTTGTTTAAAAGACTCATTCTGAATATCCCACAAGTTTAAAAACACTTGGTCTTGCACTTAACTTCGCATATTAAATATACTGATATCTGCAGAGTGAAGACAAACAAGACTGAGCATATGAAATTTTCTCAGCATTTTAGATAGTTCCCTAATCTTATTGTAGCTGTACCTAACTATATAGGATAACATACCAACTCATTGGAATATTATCTAAACTGCTTTTAATCACATTTACTATATCTTGTAGAAAGATTTTATTTTATTATTATTTTTGGTGCAATTTAATTCTAGTAGTACTGTGTAATTTCCATCAACAAAAGAAATGAAATGTATACAGTATAAAATGGATCCTGCTTTAAAATGCTCAGACCTGTCAGGTGTCCATTAATCTATATACATTCCTTGTAGGAAGTAGAAAGCAATATGAGTTTTCACATCCTTTGTATTTAATATTTACCTGTGGGCATGTATAAAATAATTCTAATAAATCCACAGCTACTTACAATTTACAGAACGGGACTAATGCTGGTAGTTGATCCTAAACTGACACAAACCAGATATTCTCTTAATGTTACTCCAAGGAATTTTAAACTGACTCTGTTAAAGCCAAGGTTATTTGCCTTGGGGATGCCTAATGGAAGGGTTATTATAACACTGTCCACAAATAGGTGTCTTGAGAGAGCCAGGGCCATAATACTTCATTGACAGCTAATAGATTGTGCTATTGCTGTATCATAGTGATCTTTGAGGCCAAAGGTCATACCTCTTCCTTAATATTTAAATAAAGATACTTGACTAGAGCAGAAAACAGCTTATTGCCAGTGATGGCTGCTGCTCAATTTACAAGAACCTTTACAAAGTCATGCTAATTCCCGGCCTCCTTAGAATGCACGATAACCTTTCATAAATCCATCTTTTCCAGATGTCCTTGGAAATGACAGTTATAAAACTACAAATGATTTGTAATGCAAAATGGGACTGACAGACTTGGAGATTAGTTCTCAATGTACTAAAATGACTAAAGACTATACCTAACAAAAGGCTTAAAATGCATCAATAAGTGTCTGCCAAAACAGCTCATGAGTATCTTAAACATGCTCAGTAACAGCTGGAAAATAAGAAATATTCATGACTGTAATGACAAGTGACCATTTTCCCTGTAAGGGTCTCAGAGTAAAACTTTCCTTCTGTGGGTCGATCTGGAAGAGAGATTTTGAATTGCTCACGCTTTGAATGCAGCATTTTATTCGTCTGAATAATTCTCTTCATGAACAGAACTGTTTATGAACCAAACAGAATTGTTTATGAGATAAAATTTTACTTAGATGTATTCTCTTTACAGTTAAAATGGATTATAAGGTATATTTAAATTTAGAGGGCGCTACAAAAAAAAAAAAAAAAAGTTCCTTTAAAATTGGCAATACTACTTTGACATTAAGGGGAAAAAACTCTTCTAAAAGATTTTGAAAATATATATGGTAAAAGTTTCAAAGTTTCACTGAAGATATGCATTAAATTTTATATTTACAGATAATTTTGTTTTCTGCTACTCCAGGGGATATCTTATAATTCAGAAAAACAAAAGCATTTTTAAAATATACCTCTATAAGCAATATATAAATTGCTTAATATTTCCAAATATCTATAGAAATCAAGAGATAAAAGGTGTTGATGGGGATTCTTTGAATTATTATAGTCTTCTAGATAAGGCAAAAAACATTTTCTAATACTACTACTACTAATAAAAAAAAATAGAAGAGGAGCTCACGGTCCATATCTGCACCCCAGCACTCAGAAATCCCTGCAGGGGGTGCCTGGCTGGTGAAGCATTAGAGTGACGGCAATGGCTCACAGACTCTGCAGGACCTGCTGTGGGAGAGCATCCTGCTTTATGACTTATATTCACCACCTCTCTTTTGTGATATTCTCTCCTACTTTGAATGTTCTTGTTCTCACTTTTGTTCTCATATCCTTTGTCTAAAATGCTTTAACCCTGGGAAATGTTATTTTTGGAACTTGGAAGCATTCATTGTGTTAATGAAGTATTTGATGAAATAAATAATAAATGTTATCCATCATGCTAAGGAAGTACATTATTATGAAATGGTCATTTTGTTCATCTTTTCATACTCTTAAAGCTACCTGGGAAAATGATAATATATATTAGAACCAATCACATAACTAAATTGGTCACAAATGTGTTCCTAGCCTTTGTTCATTTGTGAATTATTTCACAGTCCTGGTTTCTGCAGAGGTTATTTGCAATTCCCAAGTTTTATATGGATTATCAAACATATTTCAGCCAATTGTCTGTCCACACTCATTTTAACTCACCTGTGCAGCATTTCTTTCATGGCAATGATTGTTTGCCAGTATATAATGATTTTGTTCCTGCTCCCAGACTCAATTAGTTATTAATCAGTCACTCCCTGATTTATTAACAAAAACTGCTCATGTAGATATTAAGAAATGACAGTAATAAATAAACCTGTTTGAAATAAATAGCTCTTCAGACTTTGATCTGTTTGTGAGCCGTGATCTTATTTTCCTCCTAGCTCCATTTTTGTTTATTTTTTCCTCCTCTTGATGCTTAATGACATTTAATATATGCAAATTATTCCAAAGACTGTCTTGTCTCACATTTGTACCTACAAGACTATTAGACTGTACCTGAAGACATATAAAGAAGTCTATTTTTGTACTCTGGAGCTCAGACACCAGCTCTGCGATGCTATTTGTCATAAGTCAACCAAATATGGATATAAAGCCATGGTGCTCACTGTACCTATGCAATACTAAGTTTGTCAGAACTTTTCCTTTTCTGGGCTATGTTGACCCAAACTGGGAAGTTTTTATCAGCTGTCACTATTTGTTCATTCTCACTGAGTGTCCTTTCACCTCTTTCTCTAGGACCTTTCAGCTTTCCTCCCCACATAATTTATTCCAGACCACAGAGAGCATCTGAAGCAAATTTCTCTCTGCACACCAGATTCACTCATTGCATCGTGCCCTGCCACTGGTGGTCTCTGCCTTCCCAGCAGCCTGGGGCACCACCAGGCTTAGCACCCCACATGGGGGATGTGACATGGCATGATGGCTTCCAGCTCAAACTCTCTGTAACAAGACAAGAGGGAATTATGCATCTCAGGGAACCAGGAAACAACAGACCAGCTCCAATAGAACCTGTCAGAAAAGGGGCAGAACTTCCACTTTTTGTGTCTGCCTAAGAAACACATCTTATTTTGTTACTCTTGCACCCATTAAGTTTTCCTTGGCATGAGGCACTAATGATGTTTAGATGAAAATTCAGAAAAACATTTAACCTCCAAGGCCTCCTCAGCAAAGGAGTGGCTCAGGCATTCAGCCGAGGGTAAGAGACCTGGCTTTGAAATACCTGATTTGCCACAAAATATTGCTTAGAGATTTAAAGAGAAATTTAGGAGCCTGATAACAGTAATATAAATTCAACAGTTACTGAGATATTCCTTCACATTTACACTGGAATATTTGTGTCTGGTGGTTTACAATAGTGACAGAAATGACAAAAATATTTCCTTTGTGTTTTTCCTGATAATTTAAGTAATGATGATGTATATGGCTAACTTAATTCCCAACAGAAAAGATACCTCTAAAAGTGTTCCTCTCTTCTCAGGGAAATAGGGACAGAGTTTGTTTGCCTTTACAGATGTTTAAGAAAAGTACATTCAAATAGCAGAGAAAAGTCTTCTCTGACATTTTAAGTTTACAAAGTCATATCTGTTTATATTAGCAGAAAATGAAAAATAAAAGGTAAAAAAATAAAAAATAAAAATCACAGCAAGAGAATGCTGTATTTTGGGTTACCTTGGCTCCAAAAAAACAATCTCTAAACTTACTAGATATATTCAGGAGATTAAAAAGAAAGGGAAGGAGTATTGGATGGCTACACATGAAATAGTTTTACTCTGCCAACCTGTCCTAAACCAATAATTCAATTTCAATAAGAAAATTGAAACCATGTGTTTCTCTTTATAGGAATGATTGGTAAATTACATTTGGTTAACCATTTTCTTCCCACACATTCCTAATATGGTGTACCTTTATTTTTATTATTTTTTTTTCAGGACTAGAAATGAATCTTTTCATATTTAAAAGATCAGCACATATTTTATGCACAAGAATCACAATGCCAAATATGTTTCTGCAGCAGACCACCTCCAGCAAGTCTGAGAGGAGAGTCCTCCTCAGAGAGGAGTCCACCTACAGGGGAAAAGTAGCCCAGACACCTATATGATCACAGATGATGAGGCAAAGATGATAAAGGTATTCACAAAAGGAGACCCCATATTTCTTCTGCTATCAGCAATATATTCAAGTAACTGATTGATAAGGTTTGTTTTCATGCAATAAATGTCTGAAGCATGAGGAGGAAAAATGAGGATGCACCATGTAAGAATAAACGTGATCAGAGCAAAAAAAGCAGGTGGCTGGCAGACCTACCTTCAACATTTTATCTTCAAAAAGAGAGAGAGAGAAATAAAGACAAAAAGAAATACAAATATTATAAAAGAAAAATAACCAAAAAGAAAGAATCGAGCTTTTTCTCCCTTTTTAATAATGTCATTGCTTGCTTATGCATCTATGTACTTATTCCTTTCCCCAGTTATGTTGTATTGTCATCCAGAAAACAAAGCTATATGGATAAATTTCATGCTACTGAAAAAGATAAATGCTTTCATTGCAAATTCCAAAGTGCTTATTGTCCGATTCATGGGCTTGATGAAATGTTTATTATACACAAGTAGCAAACAGGTTTCCTTGGCAAATTGCAGAGAACTGTTGGTAAAATTCCTGAAAGAACTGTGAATAACCTGTGTGATGAATGGGGTCTTCAAATCTCATCATATTCATATATCTGAGGAAAGCTTAATTAAGTCAAATGAAGAAATTAAAGGTGTATGAAGAGGATTAAGACAAAAGCTGAAAATAAAAATAGATCTGCAAAATATTAGATCTCCTCTACCCTCAAAAGAGATCAATTAAGTCTTTACAAGAAAAAAGGCACAGAAAAGGTCTCCTGCAGGGCCAGCAAAAGACTGAAGTGCAATATTTTGGAAATGCCATAATTCAAGGAGAATACAATGTGTTATTTTTATATGCTGCAGAACCCCACAACTCCACCTCCGTCTCTTGATGAAAATGCTACCCAACTAGCTTAATACTCACAACTCTGACATAGTGTCCTGGATTTTAACACTTTCTGCCTTTTTTATTTCTCATGTCTGCAGCAGTTCCAGGAGTCATTCACCTCAGTGCTATTATTCTTCATAAATCAGAGAGGAGTGACTGAGTCCCTTATAAATTATGTGTACCACTCATGAGACCGCCTGGTAAACACTGTGATGGTAAACAGGCCTTTTTCTTTTACATATATTTTTGAGAAACCTGCACAAAGAGTTTAAATTTCTGATGAACTGCTTGTTTTATCTCTAATTAGAATTAACACCAAAAACACTATTCACTATTCATATTTGCTCATCTCCTTATCTTAGATTAACCACTGTTTAATATGTGGTTAAAATTATTCTGCACATCATCAACTGATCTATGTGAAACAGCACAGAGAACAAAAGAAGCTTAATCTTCCATGAAGCTTCAGTCAAGTGAAACTGTACATAATCCAGAGACAGTTTCTTTTTGATAACCTGCACTTAATACACACTGAATGTCTCCCCTCTCTCTGGCCCTGCGTATTTTGAAACTGCTTATTGAAGTACAAAATAGCTCCAGTTACTATTATTATTATCATCAATATTTATTTATTTATTTATTTTGCTAGATTTCATGTGCTTTGGGCCTAATTGTGCAGACTCTTTGCATTGGGCATGATTGTTGAGCTGTCCCATGGACACAACCGTGTGCTAACAGCCGTGATACCAATGGGACCACTTGCGGTAATGTTACATCCAGGAAGGAAGAAGAGTTTATGAGATGAGGCAGTGATTGTAGCTGCAAATGACTTGAGAGAAATAGTTGTTTGGGCTGCTAAGCTGCTATATGAGGGAAATGAGAAATTTAAAAATAAAAATTAAAAAAAAAAAAAAGAATCCTTCTCAGAAACAAGGCAAATAATAGTAAACACTATGTTAATACCCCAAATTATTAAGGCGTGACAACAGAAGATAACAGGTTCTTGTTAGTGAGTAAGAATGCAAATTGCTTCACTGACTCCCATGCTTTTCCAAATGGGATTACTCACCTAAGTAACTCTGAGAGGGCTCAACAAACAGTCTTACAGTCTTAGTAAAACAAAACCAATTTTCTATACCTCGAAATACTGTATATCCACAAAAAAAAAAAAAAAAAAGAAAGTCACCCAGGAGTTGCAGCAACACTTGAATTTTTAACACTGCCTGCCCCAGCTTCCAGCTGCACAGCACGGTGAGTTAAAGGCTGTCACTGCGCTGATGACCACCGAGCCTAGTACGATGCCTGGGGACCCCCCCGACCCCCTCTCGCCCTCCGAGCCGGGGTTGGGGCGGCAGAGGCCGGCGGAGGCTGCGGAGGGCGGCGGAGGCGGCGAGGCCACCCGCCGGGAGGCCGCTGCGTCCACTAGAGGTCTCTCTCGTTGCAGCTTTCCTCCTCCCGCGCTCGTTAATTATTTTACTCAAAGGAACAATTCTGCCTTTTAGATTGGAATGCCTCACTTTAAGTGCTGTGCTAGAGAAAGATATAATGCCTCCTTAGCTTGTTCTCCTGCTGATGAGTAGATGTTGGGTTGACTGAATGAATCATCCTCGGTATTTTAATACACAATGGCTATACTTTAGCAAAGAAGTTTGAGCGTTCACTTTGGCTTCCAAAAGGTGGAAAATTTGACCAGATAAAACAATACGCTACGGTAAAAAGTGCCTTACCGACAGACAGTGTGATACTTCAAACTCTCCTGAGGGCACCTAGGACCCTGTTATATACTTAGATCCTGTAATTTCAAATGTGAATCCTTTTATATTTATTTCTATTTCTTTTTGAAAGAAAATAAAGTATATTTTCCCATATGAATTGACAGTAAAGTTCTGGTGTTTAACTACTTGCAATTTGTGATGTGTTTTTCTTTTAATAAAAAATGGGATATTAAATGTGGTAGTCACTATTTACTGTAACATTATTAAAAAAAAAAAAGCCCAACAACAACAACAACAAACAAGAAACAAAAGAAAACACCAAACTTATTTGTTTAATTATGTTCTTTTTTTTTTTTTTTTTTTTTTAATTCTTGTAGGATGTCACCTCACCTCCACTGGCTACATGGATGAAACACTTCATCCAACTTACATAAAGTTACTTTCTTTAGATTAATAAAAGCAAAAGACGTGAAGAAAATTGAATGAAATGCAAACATAACCCCATCCCCATAAACAATGCAAAACACGTTTGAAGAAAGTACAGTAAAGCACATTGATATCAGCTAAAAGGCTATATAAATATTCATGGAATAGAAAGAATTTTCTGATTTCCGTGGACAGTAGAGGAAGAAAGGTGGAGAGACGGTGCATCTTCTCAGCACAGGGAGTTGCATGTAGGAAGCAAAGAAGAAGATACTGCAGCAAATCAATGCCAGTATCATGCTAAAGGGAGTCAGAACGAGAGAAGATTCCCCTGTTGAACAGAGAGGTAGGCACTGTGTAACAATGCGGGGAAACAAAGGGATTTGAATTAGTAGCAGTGGAGTGATACAACCTGGCCAAAATTAGGAAATGAGAAAAAAAAGGCAGAAAGTTATGAAAAAAGATACAATTATAAAAATTACTGTGAATTGAACAAGAAGGCACTGTAAGGATATATCATTGGGCAATAATCACACCATTCAGGCTGTGCTGAAAGAATTCAAGCTAAAGCCTATTTCCTAGTAACAAACTGTAAAGTAGAGTTACAACGTGAATACATAGTCCCCACAATATCTTACTGGGATTGTTAAAACTATTGTGTAGATCGGGATCCTGATTTTGCTTCCACTAATATCACTGCAGTGCAATTGGAAATCTCCACGGAATTACTGCTTATTTACAGTCCTGTGAGATCATACCGTACCTTAAAAGGTAAAGCCATTCTCGGTATTCTTTTTATGTTTCCAAAGTACTTGTTCAGTTACAAAAAATGTTTCCCTTAAAGATTTTAAAGGTCCCCGTTTTTCATTTCCATCAGCCTCACTGTTCCCACCTCTCCAGAATGGGTGTAAAAGGCTACCTTCCCAACTCGGCATCTCAGCACTCAGTTTAGATAAGCACATGGAGCTGTGCAAGCACTAGGTGACAGAAAACCATGTGGTAATAATTCTTACTGCAGTCATAATCTTTAGATGTTCAGTAGACCAAACTTTGGACCATGGTACTCTTAGTATGGTACTCTTAGTACACTGAGCCAGACACCCTGACTGCACTAAGGTGGACTTACTTATCGTGAGACTATCGGCCCACTGTAATGAAGCAGCTGGCACCCGACGAGATACCTTTGTTTTACCTCTGCAGAAGGGAATGACAACTGTACAGTTGCCAATCTATGGGTTTAAAGTCTGTTGTCCAAGTGAAGAAAGAATTCTGAAGTCAGAGGACAATGCTGAGGGTAAAAACAGTAGCTTGCAGGAGAACCAGATTACAAAAACCATAGCTTTCCTGCAAGCAGCAAGCATCTCCCTGACCCAGTGTGGAGAAGAGTCCCTCCTTCCCTGACCAGTGTAAACACTGGGAGCCTGAAAAGGCGGCACAGCCCTTGGAGCCCACCAGCTGCAAATGTCTTTCCAATTCTGTAGAATTGGAAAAAAAACTTCTTCATCTTCTTCTTCTGCATTAGGAAGCCATTTTTGTTTTGAAATCCTGGTAGACACTCGATACAGTTAATTTATCCATCCTTTACAGTAGTTCCACACAGATCGCTGTAGCCTGAGGGCTGTCATTACTGTTAGGGCTTACGGAAGGGGAAAGAAAGACCAAATTCATTATTCATTTGTACTGAAGGGAGAGGAAATGAATCCAGAGAGACAGAGTGGTCATAAGCAGAACCTGGTTTTCCTGATTCTCAGTATATCCACTGGGCTACGATGCCTTTGGCATGTGCCAGGGGTAAGAACTGCATTAAGTACACGTGTCTGACCAATAAGCTGTGTAGCTCCTGCCCATCTCCTGGGGCAGAGCAGCTCCACTACTGCTTTGGAGCAGAGACTGCAAAGAAAGAGCTAAAGCTGGAGCCCTTGCCTGCCTGTTTGGGGGAATATCCCAGAGCAGTAAGCGGTGGAAAAGGTCTGGCATGTCCTTAGCCAGAACTGGATACAGCTGTAATGGTGATACAGAGAGAGCAGCATTTTCTTCAGCTCATAACCCAGAGTGTGTGCTCCTTAGTTTCTCCCGTAAATCCATTGCTGCTAACTGCTGCATTAAATAGACACATGACCCCAGTATTTTTAGTTCATCTTTTCCTGGACTCTGGCTTGACTATTACTATAAATTAGGAAAATGAGAAAGGATTGTATTATCTCTGGAAGTGTCCTTGTTCTGCAGACCCCTCACCTGGTGTCAGTAGTAGCTACAGCTTTCAATTAGCCTACTCCTGTGATTTGCAGTTTGTTTGTTTTTTTTCTTAACATTCACTTAGGACAAAAACATGGTCAGTGTGAGAGGCTTATGGGTGATGTACTTCAGCGGCAGTGCTAGCCAAATCTTTATCCTAACTATGTTACTTCCTTAGGAAGATGTTTATTTGATCCCACGATGGCATGGGTAGAGACTTCTGGGGAGCATCACAGTTATCAGAAAATGTCTGAGAATGGCTTCTGTGAAGAAGGTCTCCATGCTCCACTGGAAGATCATTTCACCCAGAGCTGGAGAAAGGACAACTCCCAGGATGCTGTGGAGAATGGGTGCGCTCTGGAGAGTCATCCTATAAAATAAAGGAGGAGAGAGAAATCTGAAAATCAAAAAGCTCAAAAGAGCTTTGGGTATGGGAAAAACATCCTTATATCTTGATACAGAGAAATGAGTGCCAGACACTCCAGTTTGCACATACTGCTCTCCAATAGAGCTTGAAACTTTCTGATCCAAGCTGGCAGCCTGCACACTGTTGTAGGGACTGGTAGAGTTCCTGGTTTTCCCATTGGTTTGGCAAGATCAAGTCAGGAATCCATCACTGACTTGCTTATTGAAAAATGGGTTAAGCTTTACAATCGCTGGCCTAGAAAAGGTAAAACCAATGTATAGAAATTCCTTTGCCTGGAAAGTACTAGATATAATAGCTCATGTAACTACCAGAGGTCCAGGATCTGATACCCGTGGAGAGAGTAAGACAGAGAGTGAGTTAGTTTTCATCCCATTTACTAAAAGAGTATCACAGTGCTCACGAGGGTAGATTATTTTCAGTGCCATTCATTATTAATGGGAAGCTACCCCTTCAGCTTCCAGAACATTGGCTTCTATGCCCAGTCACATAATTATAGATTTTGCAGTAAATTAGAAGGCTTCTGAACTTACTCTGCAGCCATACTTCACCAGGACATAACTCCTAACCGTCAGTTTATGTATAACTCAGTTTATGTATAGCTCTGCATAGGTAGCAAGAGAATAATATTACAGCTGAGATCTACTCTGTGTCTCAGGAAACAATATTTTCACGATAATGTTCTAACTTAAAGGAAATATTTGGAGATGGATTCTTTCCCTGTATGAATTGTGCTATGGAGACTCCTTAGCCATCACATTTGTACTGTTTTCTTGTTTGGGATATTACCAGTCTGTTGGGTTGGCATTAAATTTGTGTTTATGAGGAAACAGAATCAAACAAAAACAACCTCTGAATTGCCATTGAAACACCTCTCTTCAGCTTGATTTCAACCCAAAAAGTATAAAGAATACTGATATTCATATCTGAGTACAGATATATGTCTGTGCATTAGTTGGGACTGAGCTTTTAAAAAAACTCTTTGTCAGTAGCCATCTGATATATAAATGGCTTTGTTTACAGCAAAATGTTGGCATAAATAAATAGGAATATTGAACCAGAATAATTGCCTTTAGCAGCCAGCACTGTAAATCATACACAAGCTGTCATCATGAGTTGAAACACGTCTGCATATTTAGTACCATGTTTAGCTTGCCTAATCAGAACAATATGTAAACCGTTAGAGCACGAGAGCTTGCCAAGCCAAAAATTATTTACAAGTTGCATTTTGTGTTTCTGGAAATTTTCAACAGAGAGGAAAGAAGAGAGGAGAGGAGAGGAGAGGAGAGGAGAGGAGAGGAGAGGAGAGGAGAGGAGAGGAGAGGAGAGGAGAGGAGAGGAGAGGAGAGGAGAGGAGAGGAGAGGAGAAGAAAAAGGAGAGGAAAGGAGAGGAGAGGAGAGGAGAGGAGAAGAAAAAGGAGAGGAAAGGAGAGGAAAGGAGAGGAGAGGAAAGGGAAAGGGACAGGAAAGGGAAAGGGAAAGGGGAAAGAAGGAAAGGAAAGGAAAGGAAAGGAAAGGAAAGGAAAGGAAAGGAAAGGAAAGGAAAGGAAAGGAAAGGAAAGGAAAGGAAAGGAAAGGAAAGGAAAGGAAAGGAAAGGAAAGGAAAGGAAAGGAAAGGAAAGGAAAGGAAGGGAAAGGAAAGGAAAGGAAAGGAAAGGAAAGGAAAGGAAAGGAAAGGAAAGGAAAGGAAAGGAAAGGAAAGGAAAGGAAAGGAAAGGAAAGGAAAGGAAAGGAAAGGAAAGGAAAGGAAAGGAAAGGAAAGGAAAGGAAAGGAAAGGAAAGGAAAGGAAAGGAAAAAGAAAGGAAAGGAAGGGGAGGGGAGGGGAAGGGGAAGGGGAAGGGGAAGGGGAAGGGGAAGGGGAAGGGGAAGGGGAAGGGGAAGGGGAAGGGGAAGGGGAAGGGGAAGGGGAAGGGGAAGGGGAAGGGGAAGGGGAAGGGGAAGGGGGAAGGAAAACATTTTTATGTTAAGTAAGGAAAAATACAGTTGTCATAGTAATGAAGCAAACATTAAATGTTTTCCTTAACAATACAACAGTGTGGGCCAGATCCCCAGTTGATATAAATCAGAACAGTCAGTGAGGCTGTACAGATTTATACCAGCTATAATTCTGCCTGTTAAAATTTTACTTTCTGTTAAATTCAGAGGAATATAAACAAATAATTTAGAGCCACATGTATTTTTCAGCTTGATTCCATTTGCCAGACTACAGTGCCTTAATAATATGTATTCTCACCCTAGCAGTCTTTTCAGCCTGTAGGTAGGTATAGACTTTAAAGAATATGTATGCTGGAGCAAATTCTCCACTGGGTAGATTGGATGCTTGATATGAATTGTTGTTACTTTGTTATATATTTCCAAGTTACAAGAAACAGTAAAGTTTATATTATTATTATTATTACTATTATTATTATTATTATTATTATTATCATTATAATTATCATTATTATCATCATTATTATTATATTTAATTAAAGGCAATAAGGAAACAAGGGTTGCCCAAGTTCTCATCAAGGTTTGTGCCTCTCTATACAGCCCTCAGGTGTCCCCTTGAACACTGTCCCTGACAAGTTGTTAGGATTGTATAGATTTACATGGATTCCCCTTGCATTGCTGTTGTTGAGAACACTTTCTGTATAGGAAAATTCCTCCAGCAAGTTGAGATTGTATCTTTAACACTACTAGGGGACAGTGATAAGGAATGAGTCTGCCATGACCAGCAATGCCTGAGGCAAAATGCTTCTACAGCAGTTTCTGATAGGCCTTCAGATTTATCTCAAAGACCTTATTTGCTGCCTGTACCAACAGAAGGATATAGTCATTGGGGCAGTCAAGGTCTGTTCTGCCAGGACTTGTGGAGCACCACCACCATCAAAGCAGTGCAAGGAAAATGAACAGGAGGTGTCCACAGTGCCTGCTCTGGCTACGCACCCACTGCTCAACAGGGAGAGCCAAGATTGTCAAATCCAGATTGACAGGACGAATGACATGCACCAGTTTGGCCTTAGGAGAAGAAGCACACATTCATCTGTACAGCCATGCAGGCTGATGGGAGAAAAGTAACTTTGGGGCTTCAGGTTGGTTTGCCTACTGTTGAAGCTCAGAGACAAGTGCAAGGAAGGGAGTTGAAACTTTCCCTCTGCTATTTGCTGGCACAAGGACCAGACATTCATCACTATAAAAAATAATATAATCAAGAATACAATTTGCACTACTATGTCACTTGAAGAAAATTTCAACAACCTCATTTTCACCTGATAAATTTTCATTTATTTTTATAGACTATAGAGAGCATTGTAGCACAGACTCCTGTGTTGAGTGTTTGCTGTTTACAAATCAGATTGTCTTTTGTTTCTCAGCGTGCTATTCCAGCAGAGGATCCTTGGTAAATACCTAATTGCTTTGTAGACCACACACTATTTGATCGTGGTGGTCTATGAAGAACAATAAAAGTAGAGTTATAATAGCCTTCTTTAAATCATGCTTGGCACTTGACCATGAACATGCATGTATTCTGAGGTTTCCACTTATTAAAAATCCAGCACTTTTTATTGAGCAAATTAATGGTTCAAAATCACAATGAAATACCACTATTACAGCTGATCTTACCTACAAAAATATGGCACTAAACCTAATGAGAATGAACTGTTCTCTCTCCATTTTACATATGCTGCTGACATCCATATGTGGCCTTACAAAAACTGTCTCTGGCCTTTTTAGAAAAATCTTAATGTGTATTTAAATGAAAACATAAGTGGGCTACAATCCTCCAAAGTACTTTATTCAATTAACTCTTTTTTTTTCTTTCCTCAGTAGAAAGATTTGAATTATTTTATATTGTTTTGCTCCCTGAAAGTCTCTAGTGTGATTATGATGATGATGCCATTTGTGCCACTCTGGGTACATTTATGTCGTATTTTTCATTTATAACTCCTTGATTCAGATTTTTATGATGAAATCATTAGGAGTCCAGTCCTGTAAAAAAGGGCTTAGACCCAAATCCTGGAAACACACATATACATGTGCTTAACTTGACTGCTGAAAGTAGTGCTGATAGTGAAGTAAAGCATGGCTGTAACTCCAGTACTGTGACTTTCTCTATTTCACTAGTCCTGCAATGGGACAAAGTAGTGCAAAAGGCTGAGATAAGGCATACTCTGTAGACACAAGGCGGAAGTTTTCTCTTAGAAGAAACTATAGGATATTAGGTCAAATTCAGCTGATCTTAAGAAAAATTGGAAGCAAATTGTTTCAGCTGTTATTCTGTCAAATAAAGGAAGGATATAGAAATGGTGTGATATGAGGAGCCTTCTTCAGTTTATGAAAACAAAAAATATTTTAAAATGAAATTTTGCAGGTCATTAGTCTTTAAAATGCAGAGAAGTGTTGAGGGCTATTTTGAAAATGTCAGATAATAATATTTTTTCTAACTGGTCATTTATACACATACACACCCACAACCTAATTTTAAAAATAATAAATTTCATAACTGTTCACAGATTGATCTGTGTGTGCAGCAGCCAAATAGACGTGAAATGCTGAAACGGATTTAACGGAGCAGTTGTAGTCTATTGGGGTTGAAAATCTCCTGCCTAAAAGAATTTAAATATGCATTTAAATAATAGCCCATAATAATTCCTATGCTGTATAGGTGAAATAGAGTAGTTGACAGTAGAAAATCAGACAAGTTATCATAAAGATGTTTGGAGTACCCCACAGCATGCAGGTTCATAGGATAGAGAATAATGCCATGGACAGCAGTAGCCCTTAGTTACCCAGGCTGTCCACTTGGCTCGATGAGAGACCAGATTTTGAGATACTCATTCACATTCCTTTGTTGTTACTCGTTCACGCAGTGAGTCCTATTAAAACCTGAGGGACTCCTTGGGTGAATAACATTTCTTTCCTGTGGGCAATGGGTTCTTGATTTGACTCCAAGAAAATGAGATGTAGCAACATTGCACTGTCCAGCTGTGTTAAAGTCTTTTGGCAAACTGGCATGTACTTTTGGCAAATAAGGCACATTGAAAGGCATCCACTCCAGTGCACCACTTCGAAATTTGCACATGCTTTATCATGTCTGTTTGTCCAAGAGACTATCTTTCTTTAGTGGGACAAATGTACCAAAAAGAGAATATAATACTTGATGACATTTTGGAACAAGGTAAAAACATTGAATATTAGCAGTCCTATTTCTCATATTTTCTCCTCTTTTGTATATTATGTTATTTAATGACATTTATGAACTTCTATCTGTTTTCTATACTCATATGTTCAAGTCCTGAGCTTGCTAATGAACACCCGCATAAACATCTCCTTGATTACAAAGACATGAGTCATAACAGCAGAGTTATTCACAAGCTTAAACTCATGAAGAACTGTGCCTGTAGGATTACTGTCTTAATTTCATTTCCTTTTTTTGTTGTTTGTTTAATATTTAAAATTGATTTCAGTAGTTTTTGTCATTATGATTAAATACAGGTGAAGAGAAGCATTTTTGGATACTTATCTTCCTTTCATCTTTATTAAAGTTTTTCTTTTATTGAACTGGAAAAATATTAAACTTTTCACCTTAGACAGCAGGTTGAAGTATGACAGTGTAATCCAGATGGGAAACACAGGAAGACTTGGATAAAAGAAAATGAACTGCAAAGGGGCTCAAGCTGATGAAGTTGACAATGCTGTAATACTACCTTCGATTCAGTCTCGAGCTGTTTGTTTTTGCAATGAACACAATTTTCCATTATAACATTTGCCTGTATGAAAAACTATGGCAAGACTTTGGTTTCCATGGTGACAATTCTCTTTTTCATACATATTTATCTTTAAAAAGCAGGAAAGCCACCCTTTTCTATCTGAGAATGTTACTTTTAGCACTTAATAATTGAAGCCAAACCTGATTTATTTTTTATATCAGGGTGTCTTACACACATTCCTCTATCAGTGAAAACTCATGCAGTATTACAATCATTTTCTTGTAAGTAGTTTATTCCATACATACTTCAAGAAAACATTCCTATGTTTTACAACTGGAGAGAAGCCATCCTTTCGTCCCCACATTTTCAGTTGGCACCACAGAGTATCAGGGCTTAGCTTTCAAACGATTTCAGAGCACACACTGCTCTATACACAAAGCTTTCAGCTTCATTAATATGACATGCAGGAGACACAACAACGTTTCTGATTCTTGCCAGTGACCAGAGAATACTTGGAAGAGTAAAGTATTTTATGAAATTACCTTTTTGGAAACAGAAATGTTCTATCTTTACATTGGCCAGCAGTTTTTTGCATCTACACAGCAGCTTTGCTATTTATTCCTCTTCCCCAACAGAACTCAAACTAATAAATAGGATGACCACTATGTCAGTTTTCCCATTCTTCAAATCCATACTTCAGCTGGCAATTTGCTAGCATTTCTCAAGTGAAAAAAAATTTAGAAGCTCAAGCCTAAACAATTTTTCTATTCTCAGGATCCCAAGCTGATGCCTTTTATTAGCAGAGCTTTGAATTGTGGAGGGAAGATACCCTGGTGAGATGTGTTGTCTAATTAGTTTTGAATTTTAAAGCACCAAAGATATGTGACATAATTAAACATACAAATGCTGCTTGAACTTAAACATTTCTGACAGAAATTTAGGTAACATCTAGATGATGTATTAAGAAATGTATTAAGTGGTAATGAGCAAGGTCTGTATGTTATATATACCATCTCCTGTGGGTCAGTACTCCTAGGTGCCTTAGTGTGTCCTTAGTATTTACAGTATTCTGCGTGTTTCCCCATGTTTCCCAACAAAATCAAAAAGAGAGATCAGGTAAATCACGTAAATTACAAATTGGTGCTGCAAATTTAACCTAAGTTTGGCCAAACTGATGGAATTGACTGTGATTTGGGATGCAGTCACCATGCATCTGGTGATGAGTATGGCATAAAAATATAAGTATTTTATAACTTAATATCTAGGAGTCATTACAGCATTACTTAAAAGCCAATCATTATTGCAAGTGCAATGCAATTAGGAATATGTGGATTAAAAAAAATCCTTAGAAAGAGTTGTTGCATGTGAAAAATCATGGACACTTCCATCACTTTTTTCTCTCTAGCTTAAATGCAGATCATTGCATCTGGCTGGCAATGTTGAGCTGAGCAATGATTTAGCTGCCACCAGCATAGGATCTGGAATGTTGTGCGCAGCAAGGGTTCCCTGCTGTGATGAGAAGGCCACAGCCAGCACAACAGATTCTCCAACCAAAGGACTGTTTCACCATCTTGCATCAACTCCTTCAGACCTCTCAGAACTGGAGATATATGTGGAAGAGAAGAAAGTAGCAAAGCAGTGCTGGCATGTTTGTGTTGCATAGACGGAACTCTGCTGCCTGTGTGGAAGTGAAAAGAGATGAGACATATTTGTCTTTCTCCTCAAACATCTCCTTCAATCTGTAGGATATTTTCATTTAATTTTTTTTTTGTCTTTGGATTTTTTTTTGAGCCTAATTTGTATACTATAATGTGTTAGTTTAGGAGTAAAGAAAGAAAAGCCATTAGAAAAAAGATCAATCATTAGATTTACATTACAGTAAACAGGCAGCTAGATAGCTAAATAGATGCACACATACATGTACTTCCCACCTACACTAGTGGTAATGTATTGGTGGGTAATGAAGCAGTAAGGATTATTAATAAACTTATTAATATAGGACAGATAAAACATAAAATTATATATATATAATTATATATAATATGTATAATATATTAATATAGGACAGATAAAACAAATGTATAAAAACGTAGAACTAATAGATATATATATTTATATGTGGAGTCAGCAGCTGAGGTTTTTGAAAGCAGTATCTAAGTTAAATTTTATGAAACATTTTTGAGCTATTCAATTTTCTTAGTTTAACTCTCTCCATCCTTTGTTTTCATATAACCCAATAAAGCCTTTTTTTTCCTTTCTGGTAACTTGGTTGCTCACACCACATGCAGCTGGTTCAGTCTAGGCCTTGGTCTTTTCTTCTGGATTTATTTATCTTCCATTATAGAGCAGAGGTGGTCTTTCATATATGCACTAATAATGTTTACATTTCTAAAATGGAACACAGACTTTCTCTTGAGGTAAAAGATCATAAGGTCAAGGAAACTCAGAGATTAGATCTTCTGCCTAAGCAGACTGCAACGTAGCAAAACTTTAGAGATCTTGATCAGTAATGTTAATACTCTGCTTCAGAGCCAGAGGCCAAGGCCTTGTGTGCACTAGCATTTTTGTTAAAATTACCTTCTAAAATGTCTTTAATTACTCACTCACACTAGTGAAACTCCAACCAACCAAACTATCAGTTGGGAGCGTGAGTGTATTTCAGCCCAGTGCTATGCCCTCTGCGTGATCCAGCCCTGGTAGAAGCAGATGTTAGTCCACTTACACTTCCTGCTCACTGCTGATGGAAGTGCACTGGTGGTAATAAAACAACAAAAAATGTTAATAAACTCACTATGTATGGGCAAGTCAAACACATGATGGAAATTTTCAGTAGAACAACAGCAGTAGAACCTATCAACAGCTTCTAAATGAAGAAAGTGATAGTCAACATCTTGGAGGCTGGGCTGTTTGGGTAGCAACATCCCTAAACAATTAACTGTAACATGCTGCAGAAAATCTCTAGAGATGGGTTAACTCATGAGTTTTGAATTAATTGGTGGTTACGTTTAATTCACTCAGGTAGGGTGAGACTAAAACACTAGAAATACTTCTAATAACATTAAAACAGATTTTCCTAGGAAGACCTTTTGTCCTACATAAACATTCAGCGCCATCTCCATGACGTGCACATCATTTCCACCAGCAGTCCAAATATACTTCCTGCTTTTTTCTCAGCACCTCAGGGGGCTTGGGGGTAGAAACTTGTAGGTCTTGTTCAACCACTTTCAGATTTTCTGCTTGTACCTAAGTCAAGAAGTTTAACTTTCTGTGTTGTACTGTTGTATCTGTAATAGTTTAAGTCTTTAAGAGAGGCAAAGTGAACGTGGAGAGGTAACATCTGTTATTTGACAATTTAAGACAGTTGAAAGATACAGGGAATCAAGAAAAAATCTCTGGTTTTACTTGCTTTCTTTCCAAAATACTACAACATGTAAATCCAAAAAAAAATCAGCAGGAAAAGATTTGCCTAAATTATCACCTTTTTGACTGAAGTATTTTGACATTTTTGATCTGAAATACTGTTTGTAGTTTGTCAGCCGGAAACAAATGTTTGTTTTGGGCAACATCAATCTGCTTCATATTTTGAGAGCCTCATGGGAATGGTAGTTCTCAGACTCATACACCTTTCTTGTTCCCTTGGCCATGCTTCACAGTCAGACCACATCTTTCATTGTCACCATTGGACGCTCCCTATTAATGAATTACTACAATGCTCAAGGGAAAGAATATGTAAATTCTCCTCCTTGCAAAAAGCCTGTGTTTCTGGGCTTTGTGTAGGAATGTTTGTTGCAATGCTGAGAAAGGAAAACATTTCCTTTCCTGTGGTTAAGTCAGCAAAACTACTTCTCCATTCCCCTCACTCTCTGCAGAAAGATCCCTCTAACTTTGTGCTGCACTGTGTTGTGTGTTGTGTGCAGTACCTTTATAACTGTACCCTGGAACCTAAAAGCACTGTGGTTTTGTTTCTTTGTTTGTTTTTACAGTGAACCAAATATAAGGGATACTATGTATGGATGTTCCAGCTCTGTAAATCTATACAGATCACAGAGGTGTCACCCAAACTTGCAACCTTTTATTTGCTAAACAGGAGAAAGTGGCTTCTGTAAATGGTGAATGAAAAGGGGATTATCAACCTTCCTGGAGCTAAATCAGTGGGTACAGAATGTGCGCCGACAGCAAGAGATGAGAAGATACGATACCTGGACAGAATCACAGACATAAATTTAGTTGCAACCACTGAGAATGGAGCCAAATCAGTCACTGCAAACCCAGACAACTTCAGGCTAGAGTTCTGGTTCCAGCCAGTTTCTAAAAATAACATGAAAGCTGGGGTGAAAACTGATAAAAGCTTGGAAATACCAAGCTACAGCTGGTCACCGGGCTTGATTCACTGCTGTTTTAAAGCCCCTTTAAACATCTTTGGCAGGCAAAGGGTCTTTAAAGTGTGTGTGAATTATATGGTTAAATATTTGCAGTTGATTTATCATAACTTCTGTTGCTTTATAGAGTTATGGATTTAAATGTTGTCTGCTCCTATTTTTTCTGAGCCGCACAGGTTTAAGGGACTCACATTTGTAGAACAGTGGCAGCTAGAACATGCAGAAAGCGGCAAGGTGTTGGAAGCTTAGGCTTTAAACAAAAGCTCAGACTCCTCAGAACAGGTTGCAATGTATCAAATTAAATCAATATTTAAATTATTTTTATTAAGTAAAAATTGAAAATGTTAGAAACAACTCTAGATTGCATTCTGTGTATGTTTATGTAGCTGACTACAGTAGTTGCATATATATAAATAAAATTCAACATATCCATTGTGCTGTTCAGATAGCTCATTTTTAAAAATGAGGCAGTAAAATTCTAAAGTTCATTCTGTAAATACCATCTAATTAAATGATTTTGCCTTAGTTTCAACACCATTATGCAAAATATCTAGGCAGTATTTTTCTCTGGGTCCCACCTAATCCAGCTGAATCTGTTTTAAATAGCTATAATTGGTGATTTTCTAGATCAAAGGTCTTACTGAGATCAATGACACTGGCTTGTGTATATTGATTACTAGCCATGCCTATGAAAATATCATTTGTTACCTCGGGAATGGTAGTGGAATGAACAAGCTAACTCCAAATTGGAAGGGGATCAATGTGTTGCATGTAGATAAAAAGAAGCATGTTACCTGAGAGAGCATCAATTTTTCATGGACTATGGACAAAACACAAAAGAAAAAGGAATTCACTAGGTCAGACACTTAATTACTAAGGTCCTGTATTATTTTCTTCTTGGAAAAGAATGAGCCAAGACCATTTTTCAGTCACAGGGAAGGAGGAAATTGTATAAACCAACCAGAAATATACGGGGCATACCCATTAAAAGTGAAGATGGGTGCTGTGGTGTATCAGTCATACTTAATTGTTTAGAAACACAGGTTACTGTAACATCTTATAATAAGTACACCTGGGCAGGCATGCTAAGCTACCCTGGGGCAAACAGCTTATGCACATAAACATCCCACGTGGTCTGTCTTCCAGGAGAAGTTCCCTTCTCCCCTTTTCCTCAGATATCTGAAATTAGGAATAAAGTATATCATACACAAAAAGGACATCAAATTCAGAAAGTATATGATACTGGAATCCTACTCACAGGATTCTTTGTGTCAGAATAATTTCTTCTTTTACCCTGGGTTTGACACTAAAGTATATTGGAAGATGGTGGCCAACTAGATTTTTAACTGTAACTGTGCAATAAAGATTTAGTCTGTAACTAAGCAGTTGTTATTACCATTTCAGGGATCACCTGATGTTCTACAGCCGAAAGGGATGCGAAGGACAAAGTACATGCTGTGCAGAGCTGCTCTGCTGAAGCACGGAGTAACCCAGAGGCAGAGGAAATAGATTTGCCAAGCCAAGGAGAGGTAGATGTCCTAGAATCATGATTGAGGCTCCTGTAGCTCAACAGAAGGGACTGTGCTGCCTTCTACCTCTGGGTAGCCACTGGGAAAGCCCAGTGCTTGCTCTGTAGTGAAGGAGGGGAAGTGAGAGGAGAGATGTCCTTTACTTGGGGAAAGATCTGATGGTAACATTACAAAGGCAAATTTTGCAGATTTCCATTGGGAAGGAGGGCCTGCAGCTTTTTGACTATCTGGTTGTCCTTTTTTCGGTATGCAGATGGCAAATATCTATGTCCTAGGCGTTGCTAAAGGACACAGCAGTAGGTCACTCTTTGTGTTGTTTGCTTCCACTGTGTTGTGGGGCAGTGCTTGGTGCAGTGCCAGAGGTCACATGGCCCAAGGTGATACTAATGTGAGTACTGGTCAACAGTGACTAAGCCCATCCCCTAAAATCACAATTGCCTGGTGCACTTCAGACCTACCTAGTGGGATCTTTAGGAAATTACTTAAGACTAAAGTAACACAGTTTTTATGTAGTGTTTTAATGTTACAGAAAATAAAACAGATATTGTACTCAGAGAAGAAGAGTGATGAACTGAAAGAGTCTACATTTTTAGCCTGTTTTTTGTTACTTTTCTATCTGCTTCTACCCTATGAAATTTCCATAGCATTTTACATTGTGTTATTGTAAAATGGGTGCCGTATACTGGCAAAAGATCTATTTTCTGACTTTAGTGTGAGTATTAAATATTTTCCTCACTTCAAAGGGGGAAGGGAAGGGAAGGGAAGGGAAGGGAAGGGAAGGGAAGGGAAGGGAAGGGAAGGGAAGGGAAGGGAAGGGAAGGGGAGGGGAGGGGAGGGGAGGGGAGGGGAGGGGAGGGGAGGGGAGGGGAGGGAAGGGAAGGGAAGGGAAGGGAAGGGAAGGGAAGGGAAGGGAAGGGAAGGGAAGGGAAGGGAAGGGAAGGGAAGGGAAGGGAAGGGAAGGGAAGGGAAGGGAAGGGAAGGGAAGGGAAGGGAAGGGAAGGGAAGGGAAGGGAAGGGAAGGGAAGGGAAGGGAAGGGAAGGGAAGGGAAGGGAAGGGAAGGGAAGGGAAGGTGCTTTCCAGAAAGAAAGGAGAAATACTGACTGTTCTCTGAATCATAAGTGCAAATAAAAAAAATATTTATTTTATAAAAATTCCACATTTTTTGGTCCTGTGATTTTGTGCCACATTTTTTTTTTGGTATTTTAATTCATTTGGGAATTTAGGAATAATCATTAAAATTATATGCGTTATTAAAATCAGGCAAAATTTCCTAGTTTCAGTCATATTAATTTGAAGGATTTCAACCCTATGAGCTGATGCAATCCTAAACAGCCTGTACCTCATCTTCGATTTGCTTGCAGCAGTGAAGAGAAAACACAGAAAACAACTGAATTCTGTGTTTTTGATTTATTATTGAAGACTACCATATAGCCACAGAGTTTGCAGATTATTCATTGCCGCTTCAAATAAACACTCTTTCACTGTGTTGTTCCCCTAAAATATTTTGGGTGGATGAAACAAGCCAATTATATTCATCCACTGATAGAAAAGCAAGAGAAGTTGAAAACACAACTGCTACTGTGGTTCAGAGAATTTATAGCTTAAAGTAAACAAGTTAGTTCCAATGTTAATCCTTTATTTGTTTTTAAAAAAATGAAGAAGGTCATAAAAACAACTCACAATGAAGAATTTGGCATATTGGCATACTGAAGGAGTGAGATCCTCACCAGAAAGGAAAGAATTGTTGATATTAACACTGCTGAACTGGATTCATGCTGTTTTCTGCCTCTGCTGCTGTTGTTTTTTTCTTTGCTTCCAAACATTAGACAAATACTAGCTTTCTGCTTTCTTTCAAGCAAGATGATTAAATGTAGACATTGGCTAGCTTGCAAAAAGGAAACACTGTCTCATAGAATTAGCACCCTTATTATATGGTTCAGATTTTAAATCAAAATTAACAAATAAGACTGTCATACTATTGTATATGAACCATAGGGCGATTTTTACATGTATAAACACTGATTAGCATTTCACTTCAATTTGTTAATTTAATTAGGTATTTCTAGAAATTTTAAATATTGTTTGAGTAGAACTCCTGTATTTAAAGCTTTTATATGAAGGTCACATGGGCAAATCTTGTTTTGCCAGGTGGACTGTCTACAGTGTACAGAGTCTTGATAAAAACCAGCTGCAATTGCCTGATACTGGTTAAGACTCAAAAATCAGACTGTGCAAATAAATATATCTTGGCCCTAGATACTTGCCACATCTGCCAACAATTAGTTATATATCAGGACTAGAAAGGGGCACAGAATAAACAAGATCTGATTTCAGAATAAGCAAATAAACAAGGAGCTCTGCATCATTATTCATCAAGTGGATGTGGAATTACCTAAGTTGTAGGTTTAGGTTCAGAGCTGTCAATCCTTGAGGTTTAGCTAGAAGTATTAGGTAACAAAAGATCTGATTGACAAATACTTTGCAGATGCTCTGGGAGCACATTATCCCACCTACTTCACTGCTCAGGATTGCCACCCAAACACTCAGCTGGACAGCTTCTGGGGGACTGATGCAAGGGATGAATTGGCTGTGGCTGCAGAAGGTGCCATTTCTAAAGGGCTTATCAGTATTGTTAGGGTTTCTATAAATAAGTGTACCATTGCATCAGGGTCCAGTGTCTGTCTGTTCAGAATTAGGTAAGAATCTAAAACAAATGAAAATAAACATTTTGAACCGAAAGGTAGTTTTTAAACTAAAGTGTTTTATGGGACTTGAAGGAGGGAGGGAAGCTTAGACTTGGTGAAAATACTGAGGTTTCTTGGCTTGTGAAGCTAAATTGCTGTGTAAAGAAACCATGAATTCTAACTCTCATCTTGCAGGCAAACTGTTCCAAGTTTTGAAGATTTTCCAAAACATTTTGACCTGTTTCTGGAGACCATGAAAATGAAAAAATGTTGAGTTTCTGTAACAATGAGGCATTTAATGACAATAAAATTGACAAATAATAGGCCACGTTTACTTTACTATCTAGACAAAGCAAGTCTTTCTGATATCATGTTTCACTTGAAAGATTGTGTTCAATTAAAATCAAAGCAGAAAGGAATTTTATTACCTGCATGTAACGTGGGATATGATATAATGACCTTCATTCAAACTCCCAATCATTAAAGCTCTCTAACTGGTGACCAGGGAGGACTTCAAATTCAGGTCCAACAGCTGCAAAATATGAATAAAAGCTATAGCTTAATTGAATCAGTGATTCTAAGCCTTAATACACAAATGGCATGAGAAAATCAGGCATGTGGAAAAAGTTTTCACTGTAATATATTACATTATATTTTGAATAATTCTTCAGCTCAGTTCTGCTGGGTAAAAGATAGCAAGACTCTGCACATGGTCAGTGCTCTCTGATACCCCAATTTTATTCTCTTTAATGAAACCTCTGCTGGCAACAGCAGTAACTTGCCAACAACAAAGAAAGAGCTCCTGGTCTCTTGCGCAACGCAATTTCAATAGTGGACTGGGTCCAGAGATCAATTACACCAGAGCAAATTAAGAGTAAATATCCTTCTGAGAGCAGAACTGAATGGCGTATGAGAAAATACATTTTTATGTCTACTGAACAGGAATTAACGAGCATGTTTTTTTCATTATTAGACTGATAATGGTCATATAATCACATATTCAAGGACACTGATCACATATTCCACAGAAATCAGCTTCAAGATTTCCACCAATTCTGACCAGCTTTCAGTCAGTATTGCAGAAAGCAAACAGACCAAGATGAGTAGGATATAAGTTATTTTTCCTAAGCTTTTGGGAAATCAAGTTTATTCAGAGTATCTCTGAATTAGGACACAGGTCTTAAAGAGACCTCAAAAATAATTTCCTGTCCTTTTGTATAGTGTTAGAGTCAACACAAAAGCTCATAATGATCCATTCAGATTCTGTGGACTAACCAGGATTAAGGGTTGCAATCATTTAATTTCTCGTTGTCAGAAAGAACATGTCCTGGTCAATAATACTTCAGACACATCCAAAAGGAAAACTGAGTGCTTCCCTCAGAAATACAAGTTTCAGATAGAGGAATATGATGCTTCTCCTCCACAACTCAGCTTGCTGTGGTCAAAGTTAAAAGCTCACAAGAAGATGAAACACAGTTAAAAACTGAATTCTAAGCTTACCTCATGCTGCCTTAGAAACTCACATATATACAATGAAATGTTTTGCCTAAGTTAATTAAAAAGTCCTCTTTTCATCTTAATAACTGTATTTAACCAACTCGATTGAAAGTTGCTTAAAAAATCAGAAATTGGGAAGGAGTTCTTTAAAAAGTGAATTAGCATTTCACTGATTTGAGTTGAATATGATTGCATTTATAATGTACAGGAAAATTATCACTTTATTAGAAGTCATTTGTATACTTAACTGCTGTATGAATTCACCTTTGATGTTGTAGAATAGTATTTATATCAACTGTGAGGTATTATAAGGTAATTAGTCCTGCTCTGTTCTGCTTCTAAACAGTGAGTATTAGATACATGTGATATGATAAAAGTCTTACGATTTCTGGCCCTAAAACCTCCATGAATCTATTAGGATATGTCTGTGCAGTGACTTACCCTTATTCTAGGGAAAGCATTACTTTAGGGAAAGTTACAAATGAAATGTTGTTCTTATAGGACTCCAAACCCTAGCTTTTCTCTTTCTACCCAGTCAGAGAACTTGGATATTGTCTGAAAGAGGCTTTATTATGGAGGGTATTTCTACTAGGAAAGATGTGGTTGAGCAACAATGTGTTCAGAAACCATCTCAATACCTGAATGCAAGGGGAAGTTCATCTCTGAGTCCTGTGTCCTAATATAAGGGCACAGTAGGAAAAAGACAAGTATAATCATATATTTTGTGTATCATGGGGATATGGGATTATATTTGCATTCTGACACTTGCAAATACGGAAGAATATTTTTAAACTGCATTACAGAATGATCAGTTTTCTTATTCTGAAATCCAAGTGGTGCTGGAAGCAAAGTGCTGCAGATTGATGTAAATGCTCTTTTTAAAATTTGAGTCTTATCATTTTTCATCTCAGATCCAAAACATCTTTCTGTACATTCAAAGTGAAGAAGGAAGGAAGGAAAGAAGGGAGGGAGGGAGGGAGGGAAAAATAAAACATTTCACAATCCTCTTGCTCTTTGTCTCAACAACTGCAAAGAGACTGAATAGATTCTGCAAATTATTTTGCTAGCTTTTTTTTTTTTCAAATAAAATCCCTAATATAATGAATGTCACAATAAAAACAAAAGAAAACAGAAAGGAAAAAGCCAACATAATTGTTTTGAGATACAGAGATGTATGCTTTTCCTTTTGAACAGTATTTCAGTGGCATAAAGGGATATTCCCCTTCATGTTTACACTTGAGAACCTTGAAAGATGTTTGACAGTAACACATAATCTTAGGCAAAGTTTGTACAGAAGAGCACAGTTTCCAAATCTTCCAAAAATATGCTTAAATCTTAATTTGCAAGGGCTTAAGACATTAGAAGCTAATCTCCATGCCCACACTTTTTGTTTTCCTTAAAAGAAATCTAAACACTGTCAGATTTCAGCTGTACCACATTAATGTTACCATTTCCCTACTTTATGAAGAAAACATGATTGGGAATGGTAACTCATTTCTCACAAGCCACACAAAAAAATGAATTTTTAAAAGCTTTCATTCGCCAGTGATGTTAACCTGTTTCAGAAAGACAATTTACTAGGGAAAACCCCAATTATTTTTGTGAGACAATTTGCTTTTCCTTTCCATGACCTGTATTTTTAAAAGCAGCTAGAAGTATGATCAACGGCAACTGTTTTGTGTTGCAGTGCAGCAAAGTTTGGTGTTGTTTTAAATGGTGCTTTTGTCCCATTCTCACAAGAAATAGGGAAAGAACCAGCGATACTCTCTAACTAGACTACGTCTCCTAGATTCTGTAAAATGTCTATTGGTCTGGTTAAGCCCTTATGACTAATATGTCTTTGAGTATCCCTCTTAGCTATTTAAAAAATGAGGCAAAGATCCCCACATTCTGTTAGTGTCATTTCTCAGTCTTGAGATGTTGATAAGTTTGTGTGTGTGTCTGTGTGCATTACTTAGATATTTGTGTAAAATAATGTGTTAACTAAGGAAAGATAAATTGGAAAAATGTACATGTTTTGTTCTAAAAATCTTTATTTCCATGTTCACTGTGAATGAAGGCACTGGCTTATTCATGATCCCTTAAAAGCTCAGTTTCCAGAACTTGCAAGACTCTACTTATAGGGTAAGAACTTCATTCCTGAAGGGGAAAGCAGAATCTCTCAGTTAACTATTGCCAAATTCCTGGAGAAGTCAGTGGCTATCCAGATGAGCATCTATCATGAAGAATTTTGGCTTAGGATGCAAAGGGCCAGCATGTAAAATTGTGTTCACAGGGAACTGCCTTGTTTAAAGGATGGGTTGCTGACTTCTGCAGCATAACCACCTTCATGGAGAGACTATCACTTTCTGCCTGGCTCTTAGGGTTGTAATGCCTATGGATTTATTGTGTGTCTGATTCTATGGCAGGACCTGCTCAGAGTAACACATTGTTCAAATTTATGGTGATAATAAGATGGATGTATATATGTGTATTATACTATAAAAATATCCATAGCCATCGGTGGTGAGTATTCTGAGGATGAAGACTCACTAAGTCATAGGCATATTCCTTCAGTAGTGAGATATGGTACAGAAGAAGTTGTCTTTCTATGAGTCTCTCTGTAACACTATCAGGCACAATAAGAAAAAAATCTCTGTGTAAAGAATGAAAAGTTTTCTCCCCGCTCCTTCTTCACTGTCCAAGCCATTTTTCCTATTTAAATATGGAAAAGCAAAGCTCTGAATACATTATAAAAGAAGGTGTTGAAAGAAGATTAACAAAATGTGTGTCATCTTTTGCATTCATGGCTTCTATTACAGAGAGACCTGGAAAGACTGTAGCGCACACCTCTGTCATCTTTTCCCTAGGCATAAAATACTAAGGAAGGCATAGATTAGAACTGAACATGCTTTGATTCTTGTCACTTGCATACAAATGTATGTGGATGACATAGCACTGCTTAGAGTAAATCTGTTACAGAGATAACTGTCCTGTCTCATAGAGATTTTAGTTATACTTGTTACCGCTTTCGATATAATAGATGTGTGTTAGTTAAATTGAAATAAGTCAAGGTTGTGATTTTGGACCAACAATGAAATTCATCAGACTGAGCCCATCCTCAACTATCTTCTCTGACTTGCATAAAACTTTTTTTTTCTCTATTTCTTTTCTTTTCTTTTCTTTTCTTTTCTTTTCTTTTCTTTTCTTTTCTTTTCTTTTCTTTTCTTTTCCTTTCCTTTCCTTTCCTTTCCTTTCCTTTCCTTTCCTTTCCTTTCCTTTCCTTTCCTTTCCTTTCCTTTCCTTTCCTTTCCTTCCCTTCCCTTCCCTTCCCTTCCCTTCCCTTCCCTTCCCTTCCCTTCCCTTCCCTTCCCTTCCCTTCCCTTCCCTTCCCTTCCCTTCCCTTCCCTTCCCTTCCCTTCCCTTCCCTTCCCTTCCCTTTCCTTCCCTTTCCCTTTCCCTTTCCCTTTCCCTTTCCCTTTCCCTTTCCCTTTCCCTTTCCCTTTCCCTTTCCCTTTCCCTTTCCCTTTCCCTTTCCCTTTCCCTTTCCCTTTCCCTTTCCCTTTCCCTTTCCCTTTCCCTTTCCCTTTCCCTTTCCCTTTCCCTTTCCCTTTCCCTTTCCCTTTCCCTTTCCCTTCCTGTGATTTCTATGAAAAATCCTTATAGTATTCGAGTGGTATACTCCAGTATGATATTCACAGACTCATAATAGGGAAATTATAGTACCTGTCAGATAGATGTTCAAATATTACTGTGCTTCTGTGGGATAAGTTTTATTCTTTTTTTTTTTCCTGTTTTGTTTCCAAAGGGAAAGACATATTTGTATCAAGTTGAGCTACAGATATTTATTATCACAGTATGTTAAATAAACCAGCCAGGGTATATAAAGACTGGTGATTGGCTGAATATTTTGCAATCAATTTACAATCTTAGCAGTAGACATTCCTTTTTTTTTTTTTTCTTTTTCTTCTTTTTCTTCTTTTTAATCCTCTCTTTTCAATTCATTGCAAAACAATTTGCAATAAACTTTTTTTCGCATATGTCAACAGTAAACAGTGTGATAATGTACTACTAATGTAACCAAGCTCAAAAACAGCCACTTATTTAGCTCTTTCATTTGTGGGTTGCTTTATTTAGGATGGGAGATGACTGTTTCATCTGTACACAAGCAAGTCTCTGAAGCTGCCCACTTGTTGCATTTCAGCTCAGCTGGGCTGAAGGTAAAAATCTTTGCTGATTGGTGCTTGGGCAGTGAAATACCTGTGAGAGAAGTTGAAGAAGAGGTAATTGGGGATGGGGGATATTTTAGGTTTATGGTTTAAGTTAAATTGCTTTTGATTTAAATGTGTTTTGCTGGTTCTGGACCTGTCACCTCCTATATGTTGGATTTGAGACTCAGTAGGTTTCATTCTCCTTTTTGATCTCATTAGCATAAGCATGGAATCATTTGACCAACCTGGAGCTTTATTTTATGGATATAAGTTATGAAATCATTCTTTTTAATTCCTTTAGTCTTCGATAAGACATTAACAAGACTTTACATCTGGAAATTATACAAAATTAAGAGGTGTTACAAGCAACAGTGAGGGGAGAAAAATAATATGGGAGTTGCGGTGGGCGGTAATATGCAGTGAAAATAAATTCACACAGGTGAGAATCAAAGCAGCAAAATAATATTATGAGATAAAATTATTTGAAATGGAGATATTCATTGGAATGATAATACTTAATGATCAGAGGTTTGGAGCACCTCTACTGTGAAGACAGGCTGAGCGATTTGGGGTTGTTCAGCCTGGAGAAGAGAAGCCTCCTGGGGGAACTTATAGCAGCCTTCCAGTACCTAAAGGGAGCCTACAGGAAAGTTGGGGAAGGACTTTGTCATAGGGTGTGATGATAGGACAAGGGGCAATGATTTTAAACTTAAAGAGGGTAGATTTAGATTAGATATGAGGAAGAAATTGTTCATGATGAGGGTGGTGAAGCAGTAGAACAGGTTGCCCAGAGAAGCTGTGGATGTCACATCCCTGGAATTGTTCAAGGTCAGGCTGGATGAGGCCCTGGGCAAACTGATCTAGTGATCTAGCACAACAGTAAAAAAAATAAAAATAAAAATAATAAATCCAAGCACAGTTGTTGGAATGAAATTGTTTTTGATTGAATAAAATATTTATTTGCCATTTTGAGTCTGCAGAATATCTTGAGGCAAAGTCACTGTCTCTTGTTAAGTATTTTATTCTATCCCAATTAAAACCACAGATTTTCCACAAAAGATGAACTTTTCAGTATTCCACATAAGGAAAATAATAAAACATGTATTGTTGCTTTTCCTGCCAGCATGTATGGCTACTGCTCTTTTTAGACTTTTCAACTGTTTTGTTTGCTTGTGCAATTATGGTCTTATCATGGATAAAAGTGTTAGTTTGTTGATTTCTGAAGTCTAGCCTGAATTAGCATAAAGCAGATTGTTTTAGACGTATTATCTCAGTATTCTCAATGTAAGGTGCAACACAGAGCTGCCCCAGCATGATCCTTCTCTAGTCTCTGTATAGTATCCAACAAATTGTAGAGGTGACCTTATGGTACAGATTTGTTCATTTGATTCCCCCCTCACACACACACCTTTTTTAATCCGAACAGGGAAAATGTTCTTGCCAACTAATTTAGTTTGTCCAATTGTGATCTGACTTACAGCTGCAATCCGATGAGATATTTTCCTTATAGAAGAAAAAGTGAATACTTCCCTTCAATGTGATTCATTTGGGCCTGCAATGGAGAAACAGAAATTGGGTCAGCAATAAAAAATGTCAAGTTGTTTCAAATACAGGAGCCTATGAAAGTAATGATCAAAATGAGGTCAGTGAATTATCTGATTCTGAAAACAATTTTATTTGTCTGCATGCACTGAAGCTTGAGGGTCATAGAATTTGAGATGAGAGTAGGAATGAATATGCCTGGAGACCATGAGAAACACTTGAACTTGTAGCTGCTGTGATCTTTGATTTTGGAATATTCTCCTTGAAAGCGATACTTCAAGGATTGGCATCAGAACTTCTAACTGAAATGATTGATTGTTTCTTTGACAAAATTCTGTTTATTTCTCCATCCACAGGCATTACTTCTAAGAATTTCTTTATGGGTCCTGTCAAGAATGCGCAGTTATCTGTGAAGCATACATGGGTGCTGTGTACTCCATTTTGAGCACTCTCTGAGCATGCTTTTTCTAGAGTATTAAATAGTCTGAAAAACACTGTGAAAAAAAAATCGGATGTGAATTAAATACTCAAAAAAAGAAAAGCATTTTCAGTCTTTTAATTCTCCATCAGTGCAAGTGAAAATGTCTGTCACAGCTGTCATGACTCATGTACTCCATTATTTTTAAAATGGCATGTGACTGCTGACATTGTGGCACTTTTATGTTGCTATGAGTGGGTAGATGAAAGAGAAATTTAACCACCTTTACTGAATTTTAACTGTTAACTTTTGACAAACCACTTTTCTCATGCACCCTGATTGCAGGAACAACATAAAACTCATAGAATTGTTTTCTGAGTTGTCCATAAATCCTGTAATATCATCACATGACATGGTGAAACATGACTGTTTCTTTCTGCACAGGTCCGGTGTGGAGGTATAGTCTTCTTCAGAGGAGAGCAGTGGAAGTTTCTGTGGCAACAAACACAATTTCCCCAGGTATTCCACTTGCTGGAAGACAGGGAAGGATGTGTTATGTATGGAGTTGCTGTGTATCTTCTCTGAATATGTCACCTTTTAAAATACAAAAGTGCTTTCTGTACATTAGGGAAAATACCTTGAGGAAACGATGCACGCAAGCTCACTGAATGAGCTCCTCCTGACTGCTCACATTTTGGATCCTGCTTGTATTCCTTTGCATGGTGGTGAATGATGCAAATGTTAGAAAATCAGATCTTCAGAAAATCAGTTGGAGGAAGTAATTGTCATAGTAACCATGGCAAATGTTAAGAAAACAGCTTTGATTTCAGCAACAGTGAAAATGGTTTAAGCCAATCTCTTTTCTCTTATGTAGTAGGGTCAGGCTTTTGGTCAGTTGCAGTGGTCAGCCAATGTGCCATAACTTAAGAGCTATGGTAATTTGAACACATATGTAAAAGCTTAATTTTTTGTAGATGTTCTGTCAATGCAACCAGGATTGCTTACAGCTGACTAGGTCCATTTCAGTAGATTTTTATCCTGGCAATAAAACTGAATTTATCTGCATAGGTGTCTGCCTTAAGTTTGTTGGGTTCCTACTAGAATTATAAGAGCAGAATGTTTGTCCACAATAATTCATCCCATTCTCATATGGGTGTCTTAGGTAGAAAGCACTACCTTCTCTAAAGCCTCTCTGTGAAGGTAGTTTAGGATAACAGGATATTCCCTCACTGCTTCACTACTTTTTTTTTTTTTTTTAACCTACACCAGTGTAAATAAGATGCACATTTTTAGAGGGCTAACTTTGGGTGGGATAACTTTGACCTATCATCCAGAAATCCAGATAAAATAAACATTTTAAAAGAAAATAACGAAATTGTAAAAATAATAATAAATAAATTGAACTTTAAAAGCTTTGAGATGAAAATATCTTTGACATTTTTTGTCAAGGAAATTATTACTGTATGAGACCTGCTGTTTTATTTAGGACAATGAACTCTAAAAAGTAAGAAAATAAAAAGTCAGTTGTATCATATCATGTTTAACATTATTCCCTCAAATTTGCCCTGGGCTAGACATCTTAAACTGATTTTTATTCATTGAAAAGCATGAAATCAGAATAATTCAGGTTGGAAAGGGCTTCAGGAGGTCTTCAGGCCAAACTCTTCCCCAAAGCAGGCTCATCTGCAAGGTCAGACCATGCTGCTCAGGGCTTCTTCCACTCTGCTCTTCAAAGACCACAAAGATGAAGGCTGCATAAATCCTGTGGCAGCCTCTTCCCCTGCTTGACTGTCCTCATGCTGAAAATGTTCTTCTTATGCCTGTTCAGTCAGAAGCCGTCCCATTTCATTTTATGCCTGTTATTTGTCCTTCTTCTGCCATTCACTTTGGTAAAGATTCTAGCTCCATTTTCATATTGGTGGTACTGATACCTAAATACATTAACACGGAACAAAGGACTAAGGAGAATCTCCATCCTTTACTGGATGCGGAGGGAAACTTAGTGATGAGAGATGAGGAAAAGGCTGAGGTGCTTAATGCCTTCTCTGCCTCAGTCTTTAGTGGCAAGACCAGTTGTTCTCTAGATACCCATTACCCTGAGCTGGTGGAGGGGGGTGGGGAGCAGGATGTGGCCCTCACAATCCATGAGGAAATGGCTGGCGAATTGCTACAGCACTTAGATGTACGCAAGTCGATGGGGCCGGATGGGATCCACCCGAGGGTACTGCGAGAACTGGCGGAAGAGCTGGCCAAGCTGCTTTCCATCACTTATCAGCAGTCCTGGCTATCGGGGGAGGTCCCAGTTGACTGGCGGCTAGCAAATGTGACGCCCATCTACAAGAAGGGTCGGAGGGTAGACCCGGGGAACTATAGGCCTGTTAGTTTGACGTCAGTGCCAGGGAAGCTCATGGAGCAGATTATCTAGAGTGTCATCACGTGGCACTTGCAGGGCAACCAGGCGATCAGGCCCAGTCAGCATGGGTTTATGAAAGACAGGTCCTGCTTGACGAACCTGATTTCCTATGACAAAGTGACGCGCTTGGTGGATGAGGGAAAGGCTGTGGATGTGGTCTACCTTGACTTCAGTAAGGCTTTTGACACCATTTCCCACAACATTCTCCTCGAGAAACTGGCTGCTCGTGGCTTGGACTGGCGTATGCTTCACTGGGTTAGAAACTGGCTGGGTAGCCAGGCGCAAAGAATCGTGGTGAATGGAGTTAAATCCAGTTGGAGGCCAGTCACTAGTGGAGTCCCCCAGGGCTCAGTACTGGGGCCAGTTCTCTTTAATATCTTTATCGATGATCTGAGTGAGGGGATTGAGTGCACCCTCAGTAAGTTTGCAGACAACACCACGTTAGGTGCGTGTGTCGATCTGCTCGAGGGTAGGAAGGCTCTGCAGGAGGATCTGGAGAGGCTGGACCAATGGGCTGAGGTCAACTGTATGAAGTTCAACAAGGCCAAGTGCCAGGTCCTGGTAGCACTACAGGCTGAGAGATGAGTGGTTAGAAAGCTGTCTGGCAGAGAAGAACCTGGGAGTATTGGTTGATAGTTGGCTGAACTTGAGCCAGCAGTGTGCTCAGGTGGCCAAGAAGGCCAACAGCATCCTGGCTTGTATAAGAAGCAGCGTGGCCAGCAGGTCTAGGGAAGTGATTGTTCCCCTGTACTCGGCTCTCGTGAAGCCGCACCTCGAATACTGTGTTCCATTTTGGGCCCCTCGCTACAAGAAGGACATGGAGGTGCTCGAGAGAGTCCAGAGAAGGGCAACAAAGCTGGTGAGGGGTCTGGAGAACAAGTTTTACGAGGAGCGGCTGAGGGAGCTGGGATTGTTCAACCTGGAGAAGAGGAGGCTCAGGGACGACCTTATCGCTCTCTACAGGTACCTTAAAGGAGGCTGTAGCGAGGTGGGGGTTGGTCTATTCTCCCACGTGCCTGGTGACAGGACGAGGGGGAATGGGCTAAAGTCGCACCAGGGGAGGTTTAGGTTGGATATTAGGAAGAACTTCTTTACTGGAAGAGTTGTTAGGCATTGGAATGGGCTGCCCAGGGAAGTGGTTGAGTCACCATCCCTGGAGGTCTTTAAGAGATGTTTAGATGTTGAACTTAGTGATATGGTTTAGTGGAGGGCTTGTTAGTGTTAGGTCAGAGGTTGGACTAGGTGATCTTGGAGGTCTCTTCCAACCTAGATGATTCCGTGATTCTGTGATTCTGTAAAGAGCTTGGCTTCAGTTTAGGTTCTTTTTCACAATACACATCAGCTTTGAGAAGAGAGATCCAGACTGGCTCACCAGCCTCCATCTACTTTCTTGGAATTGATTTGCATTATCACATACCAAAACATTAAAAAAAATGAAATAAGTAAAATGAATGTGTTATTAAGTGAACAAAGCATGAAATTTAAAAGATTATTGTTCAGCCACTTGCAGATCACCTTTGAGGACAGAAACCAACACTTTAAAAAGGAGAATATGAGTTACAGTGATCATCTTACAGCATATAAAGAATTTTACTACAATAAATTCTTCATTTTTATTTAGTTTTCAGTGTATTAAACAGCTTTAATTTTAGTGGAGGTAACCTAGTGCTGCCAAAATGCTGAAACCACTGTGTTTGGAAATGGAAATTCAGGTATTAGCTTAGAAGAATAATTTCCCTTAATATATGTATATAAACAAAAAACAAAAAGCAACAACAACAAAAAAACAGTCACCTCATATCTTCATAAAAATCACCTTTGATAGTTTTGTGAGGGAAGATGTTTGGTATCCATCTTCTTATGATACTCTTTAAAATTTGTCATCTGTTATGTAATAATGCGAACATATTCATATTAAAATAAACTGCCCAGGCAGAAAGATTTATATACTCATAAGCAACAACCTAATTCTTCAGTGAAAGACAGCTAAAGCATAGTCGCTATGGGAAAGCAGTGACCACAAAAAAAACTTAGAAACCCCTGTCCATTACTCTTTCCATTCTCTCAAACAGAATCATAGAATCATCTAGGTTGGAAAAGACCTCCAAGATTATGAAGTCCAATCTAGCACTGCCAAGTTAACCACCAAACTATGTCTCTAAGCACCACGTCTCCACATGATCCTAGGTGTAAATATATAAACTATCATTAATCTCAGTGCTAAATTAATTAAGTATCTGAAACAGTGGCTGATACCTATGTTTTGGTGCCTAAATTGAGTTCCTAGCCAAAACAGCCAGAAAAGCCTGTATAGATTCTCTGCCCACTGTACAATCTGCATGTGAGGAACTGAATCATTCTTGTGAATACATTACCTGTGTATTGGCTGGATCGCCATTGACTGTAATGGCAGCTACGAAGGTCAGATATGATCATCTTCCTGCAAAAATCAAAATTGAAGTATCTTAATCCAGAAGATGAATCCCATTAAATCCCACTCTGGGGTTACAATCCGGTTGATTAAAAGGGGTGTCTAACATTATAACAGGTAACATGAATTTAAGCAGTTTCACATCAGCAGCTGTTGATCCAATGATCTAGAGAATAACAGATCTTGTGTGATTTTTTATTAGTCTTCAGTGAATGTTTCAGATAATCCATGGCATTTCAAATGCCAGTAGGCATCTGGATGGTTGCAACTGTAATAAGACATCTTATCGAAGACACACATATCAATGGCAGAGTTATGGAGACTTATGTAGGAAACCACTGCATTCGTGTAATTGCATATTCAATTGAAAAACACAAAACCTTTTTAACATGGTAATTCACATATGGTTTCCAGGCCCACTATAGACCCAGGTTTAGTTTGACCTGGTGTTCTCATGAGGTGGTAACAGAAAAAATATAATTCTTGTGTCACCTCTAAGATGTACCATCGAGCCATAAAAATATGGAAAAGGCTTTTTAAATTCAAAAAGTTGTTAGAAACCATTTACTTTACAGGCTGAGAATATGCTACAATACTGTAATCCACTTTCTGTTACTGACACTTCTCCTCATGGCACATATGCTTCACAATAATTCCTCAAAATTAAGGCCAAAACTTTATCAAACGACTTGTGTATGTCTTATTTTATATGCTTCATAGTATCCTGTGTGAAACCTGCCACATCACTATTGAGCAGATGAGCTAAACTTGGTATACATCTGTAGTTTTTCTGTTCATACAAGAACCCTGTAGGAATCAAGTGTATCCCCTTCAAGATCTGTAAAACCTTTAATCTGTGGTCTGTGGATATGACCAGGTTCTTCTTTGCCAGGTAGAAGAGTCTGGAAATTCAACTGGCTAGGAATTTATACTCCATTCAAGAAGGAATCCTGAGGGGATCCTTTCTCCCCTAAATATGCCTACTAAGTGGCCTCATGGAAAAGGAAAAATCCATTATTTCATTGGAATCATAGAATCATTTCTGAGAGAGAGAGAAGAGAGAGAGAGAGAGAAAGTTTCCTGAAGGGGCTAAGTGGCTTTAGGATTCTATGTCACTTTTACTCTCATGTAGATCCCATAGGAAAAACTGTAGACCAGATACAGCCTCTAATTAAAGAGAACCTGAACATGAAATATCAAAACAGAAAAAGGTAAATTATACCTATCTATCCTACAGCAATTCACCCCTCAAAGAATACTTAAGTGGACTTTTGCAGAGATTTCAGAGGATATTAATTCAGAATCATTCCTTTGAAAGTTTCCTAATGTATTTGTAGGTCTTTCATATAGAATTCTGTGAGAGGGGAAAAAAATATATATAGAAAAAAAAATCACTAATATTTCAGAGGAAGCATTTATTTGGACAAAAGAACAACAGTATTTTAAAGTTTATTAAAATCTCTAAAATTAGTTTGCTTTCTAATCTAGATACAGTGGGAAATATGTGAATTTATTCTAGTTATCTTTTTTTTTTTTTTTTGGTCACTGAGGGTTATTTTTAGACAAATATATTATTCCAAAAAACGAACCCAGTTGTCAATTTCTGACAAAGTAAATACACACCCTCCACCAATCACTAAATGTAAATACACAGATAATAGTAGCAAAAAAATAATAGGCTGGTTTTGATTTGGGGATACTTTGTACACCCAACAAAAGATACATGGGTTACAATTACTAGATTTTTAATCCTTGAAAAAGTATTCAGGTGATGCTTTTCAGTTTATACATATCTACTGTATTCAAAATTTAATAAAACTTTAATTATAGGTCTAGATACTCAGGACATAAAAATCAAACTTTCATTTAATAATATTTCTTGTGATACGGCAACATTAAAGAAGATGGTAAAAAATGTTAATCATATATCTATCAAGTAGATTTAACCAAATGAATATTACGAGTTGTCACAAAGTAAAAGTTTTTGTTTGTTTGTTTTTATAATTCCTATCATTTTCATTTGTTATCCTAAGCTTTATCTTTTGAATGTATAATTTCTTGTGTTTTCTGTTTATGCCTCAATTTTAAAGCACTAAAATAATTACAATTTTTTTTTCCCCCAATGAAGTATAGCCATCCTTTGTACTATGTATTTTGATTGGATTGCCATTCCACCTTTGTCTGAAAGGTTATTGAGGCTGTCAACAAGAAAAGGATTAGAATTACCAGCCAATCAAATTACAGAATACTTAAAAGGTCAAAGTAGTACAGCACACTAACATAATTCACAGAATATATGAGGCATTAAAATCCTAATACCTCATTCTCGTAACAAAGGTTGTAATGAGAGCAAGAAATGGCACAACATGAATTCATTCACGTGACAGTGATTATAACAAGAACCTGAAAAGCAATAAACTTAACCCATTCTTGCTGCTAAACTAATACTGTAACTTAGGTTCATTTTAAGCTACCTTGAAAATGACTTGGAAGCAAAATATTAAGTAAGATACTAGGAAGTAAATCGTGTTTGTATATCACCTCAAATTAATTTGTAATTATCATCCTGAATTTGTTGTCTATGATGCCTTTTGTAAAAACAAAACTAACTCTAAACTATTACTGGGTGGTCTTTTGAATTTTGTTTGTTTGTTTGTTCAGCAAGATATTTTTGGATATTACAAGTTGTGCAATGTTACATCTGTTTCTATTTTGCTAGCAATAAACTCAAGTTTTGTTGTCTAACCAGATACCCTATACAATATTAACACAGAAATGACACTCACAAATGTAGACCTTGCTGATTTTTTGTAGAGCAAAATTCATATGTTGGAAGGTTTCACAGGAATGAGACTTGCCTTTGTAGCAGTCTTTAGAACCTGTGTCATTGCAGTTATTAGAAAATGTAAAATCTTAAGAAGTTTTTTTTTTCCTGATAGTACATTCAGCTTTAGATCACAAATCTTGTTGAGGCAAAGAAGGCTAACAATGACAAGCCGTTGAACCCTTAACTTTCCAACATTTTGGGAAGGGAGCATTATGGTAAAAAACAAGCTTTTATTTTAAATTTCCTTTTCTCAGTGAAATGTGTAGCACAATCCATTAAGTAGTACTGTCTACAGAAAGGAAATAAAAACAGATTTAACCTACAGACCTTTGGTTAACTTTTTCCTCAACTAAATAGAAAACATTACCTCTTCTTGCTCAAATTATAAGGGATGAGGGGAAACTCCCCCCATTACCACACATTCCCTTACTGAGAATCTCTTATATATAAAAAGAAGAGTCTGCATATAAAAGACAATCCAGAGACATCTTTGAAGGTTCTCTTTCAAAGCATCTCTACTTCCCTGAGTGTCTGGGGATTTCTGTTATTAATTGAAGTTAATTTTCTAGGATATCTGTTTGCCATGCACGTGGGAAAGATTGATAGCCTCTTCGATTCTCAAGAGTGTTGAAAATGACACTGTTCCATCACTGGGTGTCTTCACTTTTATCATCACAAATCAAATTATAAACATCGGGGCAACCTTGCTGGAATCTGGCTTCGGGAGATTTCCATAAGATTAATTAGGCGGCCAAAGCAAAGATGGTAAAATCTAAAGGGGGGAGGAGGCTGGGGGAAGGGGGAAGAGAGGCACCATTCATTCCTTGTAGAATGGGAAGTCAATTCAACAATGGGTAATTAGCGTGGGCCATGGATTCTCAAAGGCACTGAGGACACTGGACTCTTTCTCTCACTCTGATGTTTAGTGCGGTATTGTGGACCCCTCATTTAATTAGTGCACTTTGATACCCACAGGAGCTTGAAGCTCCAGGGCATGCTAAACACAGACTGACACCAGCAAGCTTCTACCTCCTTCCAGTCTAATTAGAGACACAATGAGCTGCAAAGACAATGTTTTACTCCAAGATTTCTTCTGCAGATACCTCTGGCAGGAAACAATCGTTTATTTTGTGTCTATATTGGTATTCAGATTAAATTGTTAGCATGCAAAAGATGAGCTAAGGGCACATATCTATTAAAAATGCTTAGCAGAGTTCAGAAATGATGGAAGCAATTTGTGAAAAAAAATATTTTCCCCTTTGGAATCTTTTATTTTTTTTTCCCTTTTTGTTCTCTTATCTAATTAGAAGTAAACGGTTTGAGTAAGAAAGCCAAAATAGGGTGGACTCCAAAGCATCTCTTATGAAATGATTTTTCCCCCTTTGCATTAATAACTTCTACTTCTCAGACAAGAGAATTTTTAACTTAACTGTTTGCAAAAGTGGAGGGGGAGAAGAAATAAACCAACTAGTACTCCTATTTCAACTGTCTGTTGAAATGAACACCTACCTACCTGAACAGGTCATTGTGCAGAGAAATTGTTGCTCAGATTTAAAGCTCTTTAAAGAAGCAACCCCAAAAAGTTTGCAGTGGTGATTATGTGTGTGTGGTGTGTGGGTATATATATTTTTAAAGTTACTTTTGATGGACAGTTCTATGCTGATTGGAAGAATATAAATATCTCAAGGGAAACTGCGTATTGAAAATTAATCTCAGCATACACAAAACACTAGTATGTGCTGCTTAACAATAGGTTGGAGAACCACTACTTCTAAAAATTCAATATCTTCTATATTTATAATATCATTATTTTCCTCTTTCTCAGGTAATTAAAGAGAAACAGTCTAACATGTATCAATATGTTGACTCTCAGGCTAGAATGGTATTATGCTGGTTAAATTATGATGATCTGGACAGATCTATAATATAATAAGTGGTTACAAAGGGAGAGGGAATGCAGTTAAAAACATGCAAAAAAAAGAAAACAACAAAAACAATTTTTTTTCAAGTTTTAGGGCAAGGTCTGTGTATCTACCCAACTCTGGACAGATTAGACTGAGGAAAAGCCAGGCAAGCAGTCTTATCTTGTTTCCTAACATCAGGTATAAGACCCTTGCTGGTCCTTTTATTTGTGCTTACTTTGGTGACATCCTGGAGGCTGCTCCTGCTGCCTGGGATATCACAGGAGGGTTACAGAGATCCTGCTATTTGCCTGCACTCCTCTGCAAAATGTTTTCTAAAGAAAACATTTCTGGGGATGATTCATCATCATCCCCACAAGGTCTAACACTTTAGATAACATCCCTGACCTATAAATTCCTGGACAAATTTGGACAGATTTCTGATCAGAATAACAAGAGCTTTAGTGGCACTGAACAGAGATTTTGCCTCAGTTTGGACTGTCCCAAACTCAGAAATTATGTCTATACTAGTAAGAAAAACATAAAGAACAACAGTATTAGAAACATTCATTATAAAACAGATGTAAATATGTTTTTAACAGCCTGAACCAATGTATTTGATTAGTAAAAATTACAACTCTTGCTTCCTCTACAGGTATTTAACTTAAATACCTCAAGCAAGTTTGTGATGACCACACACTGCATGCTGAGGCAAGCTGGAAACCATGCATTAAAGCCGAATACATAGAAATATTTAAAGAAAAAAAAAGATTAAGTTCAGTTTCATGATAGTAACTGCTACAGTAGGTACAGGTCAGAGGCTTAAATTGCAGCCTGTCATCACCCATGGCATTAACTGTTAGCAGGGTCTGATGTACACTTTTGTCTTTTGCCACCTAGGACTTTTCCAAATATCTCAGAAACTGTCTGGGGGAAGAGCACAGGTCAGTGACCACTCACAGAAGACAGCAGGAACAAGTTAAAAACATTTAGCTTCTTCTCCATGGCACAGTCGTCCAACACAATTCCAACAATCTCTGTACTCTCAAAATCCCCACTTTCTCATCCATGCATTAAGTTATTCTAACATATCATCAGTTTCAAGCTAAAAATCTATCAGGTAGACAGGCTGCAGGGGAACACTCATTATTTCATGGACTTTGAACTGAGGAAAACACTCCTCAGATAATCATCATGTCTTATGGCTATGACATTTGGTGACCCCAGAGGAGATGCAGGAGCTATGTAGTGGGAGTGGAGTCAGGGAATACCACTTGACCTGAGAACCCATGGCTGGGCCCTGCTACATGCTGTTTACTCCTTCTGTCAGAGCCTGCAGAGCACTGGACGTGAGCTCTCCATTATGAGGGTTGTGAATAATTATTTCAGTTACTAGTAGGATTGCTCTCTCTATCACTTGAGACAACTTTTCCAATATGGAAACAATCAGACTACGATTGTTGTTGGACAGAGTTTAAGTATGTGTTACTTCTCATTTAACAGTTTTGCAACAGACACATTATGCTCAGGACTGCCATACCTGCTTATCATTATAGAATCATAGAATAGTTTGGGTTGGAAGGGACCTTAAAAATCATTTAATTCCAAACCCCTCTTCCATGGGCAGGGACACCTTCCACTAGACCCGGTTGCTCAAAGCCCCATCCAACCTGGACTTGAACACTTCCAGGGATGGGGCACCCACAGCTTCTCTGGGCAACCTGTGGCAGTGCCTCACCACCCTCTGAGGGAAGAATATTTTCCTCATATCTAATCTAAATCTAACCTCTTTTAGTTTAAAAAACATTATTCTTTGTCCTATCACTACGTTCCCTGACAGAGTCCCTCCCCAGCTTTCCTGTAGGCCCCCTTTAGGTACTGGAAGGCCTCTCTAGTGTCTCCCCAGAGCCTTCTCTTCTCCAGGCTGAATAACTCAACTCCCTCATCCTGTCTTCATAGGAGAGGTGCTCCAACCCTCTGATCATCTTCATAGCCCTCCTCTGGACTTGTTCTAATAGGTTCATGTCCTTCTTGTGCTGGGAGCCCCAGATCTGAACACAGTGTTCCAGGTAGGGTCTCACAAGAGCAGAGCAGAGGGGGAGAATCACCTCCCTTGCCCTGCTGGCCATGCTTCTTTTGATGCAACCCAGGATATGGTTTGATTTCTGGGCTGCAGGCACACATTGCCAGCTCATGTTGAGTTCTCATCAACCAGAACCCTGAGGTCCATCTCCTCAGGGCTGCTCTCAATCCATTCTCCTCCCAGCCTGTATTTGTGCTTGGAATTGCCCCATCCCAGATGCAGGACCTTGCATTTGTCCTTGTTGAACCTCATGAGGTTCACACAGGCACACCTCTCAAGACTGTCAAGGTCCCTCTGGATGGCATCCCTTCCCTTGAGTGTATTGACTGCATCACACAGCTTGTGTAATTGGCAAACTTGCTGAGGGTGTACTCAATCTCATTGTCCATGTCACCTACCATGATGTTAAACAGTGCCAGTCTGTCTGACCCCTGAGGAACACTGACCCCTGAGGAACACCACTCATTACTGATCTCCACTTAGACATTGAGCTGTTGACCCCAACTCTTTGAGTGCAACAATCCAGCCAATTCCTCACCCACCAACTATTCCATTCACCAAATCCATATGTCTCCAATTTAGAGACAAAAGACACTCCATTTTGGGATGGAGTTCCCAAAGGATGTCACCAAAGATATAATCATATGGAAGTGTTAATCTTTCTCTTTGATATCATTTCAGTTTTCTTCTTTGGTTGTTCTGTTACACTCTGGTACTTATGGCCTTGCAGGACTTGTAGCAGACAAGGCTCAGGAACTCTGGCACTGGTGATCTGACTGACAAGCTCTGAGGGCCTGAGGAAGTTAAACTGTATTGCTTTCAGCTGTCCATCTCATAGAAGAGGGTTTCACTGAAGAACAGAGAAGGTAGACTCACACAAAGACACTAAACTGTGAAACAGGTAGCAAAGGGCAAATTGATTTCCCATTCAGCTACACCCAGCATGACATGAGTCTGGCAGCATTCTGTCCTCCAGAACTCATCTTTCAGAGCCCCAACTGCTGACACAGGGATCTTAGACAAAATCTAGATTTTTTTTTTTAATGCGATTAAGTTTTACCACTCTGTTTCTGTCTTCGAACAGAGAAAGAAATAACAGTAACTATATGCGGTGGACGTCTTCTAGTAACAATGCTTTACTGTAGCTAGACTTACTTTAAAAGCATGATCTGCTCTCCTCAAGGCTACTTATTCCCTATCTGAAACATTAAAGTAACTGCTGAAAAATTAGCCGTTGATACCTTTGAAATTAATGTTTAAAATGCAAAGGAAAAAAATAGTACATTTTCTTCAGGAAAAAAAATCAAGCTTTAAATCAAAAGACACTGTGTAATCCTTTCAAATGTCCCCCAACTTCCAAAGAAAATAAAACAGGGGATATTATTATTATTTACCATATATGCCAAACTTATTTATATTTTGGTGCATTTCTTAAAGATATGACAATTAATTCGGCAAGGACTAAGATTTCAATGTATTATTGTCCATATACAGGTTTTCAACAAGATAAGAAGTGACTGATATGTAAAAAAAAAAATAGGTAGGGGGGAGTGGAAGAGTATGGAGCAACTGAGCAATAATTAGGTTTTAAATATTTACTATGATTGAGAAATAATTAGGTTTTAAAAAATGGACATAGGTAGCAGCCAACAACGATACCCAAGAAGCTTTCTCAGGTGCATATGTACTTCTCAGCCATTCATTCCTGTGTAATTAAAGCTGTCATTCTGAATATACCTGTCTGAAAGCAAACTGATGGAATCTCATCCTCCCAAGTATGCACAGCTTCAGAGCCTTTGCTGTTCCTTATTGGTTTGCACAGCCACAGTAAAATTAAAGCAACATACATAGTCGGAATCTGAAAAAAATAACCTCAAATTTCTGGTGATACTTCTTGAGAATACAGCAAATTATGGTGTGGGGACTGCAGTTAGCAGCTGTGGTTGGAAGCTGGATCATAAATTGGTTTTCTCACTAGAGAAAATGTTCATGTAACTGCATCCTTTGTGTCTATTAGTAAAAGCCAGTTCTGAAAACTTCAGCTCCTAAGCAGGTGGATATCTCAGGAGCAAATTGCTGGGAACTCCAACAACTTGCTTTTGCTAGCAGTTGTGGAGTTGTGGTAGGGAAAAGACCTTCTGATCTTTTTTTACCATAATGTCTCCTTGGTGACAGGTTCCCACATAGACAGTTGTCCAACATGACAAGCTAGGTGGTGCGGTTTAACCTGGGAGGCAGCTCAGCACCACACAACTCTGCTCACTAATCTGCAGTGGGATGGGGGAGAGAATTAGAAAAAAGTAAAATTTAGGGATTGAGATAAAGACAGTCTAATTGGCAGAAAAAGAAGGAGTAACAACAACAACAACGATAAAAAGAATACTCAAAACAAATGATGTACAGCACAATTGCTCGCCACCTGACAAACAAAATCCAGCTAGTCGCCGAGAAGTGACAGCCCAGCTTGGCCAGCTCCCTCAGTTTTATTTTTCAGCATGGCACCATACGGCATGGAATACCCCTCTGGCCAGTCTGGGTCAGCTGTCCTGGTTCTGACCCCTCCCAGCTTCTTGTGCACCCCCAGCCTCCTTGCAGGCAGGGCAGCAGGAGAAGCTGAAAAGTTCTTGGCTGCAACAACTAAAACATTGGTATGTTATTGACATTATTTTCATCCTGTATCCCAAGCATAGCACCATACCAGACACTGTGAAGAACATTAACTCTGTCCCAGCCCAAAACATGACACTTGGTTAGGATAATTCATTAGTTCTTTCTCAAAATTTGATCAAAGCTGAGCATGGGACAAAATGCAGGAGACCCTTAATTAGATAAATTTACTATTAAAAAGATGTCAATCATCATTGAATAAAGACTGTCTGACTGACCTGTGTTACAGAGTTACTGCATTTTTTTTAGGTGATAGTAAATCAATATCCAAAGAGCAGCACAGTCAAGAAGAACCAAAGAAATCAGAGGAAAAGGTTTTTGTGCTCTTGCCTGTTCTGTATTGTTTCTCCTATTTCTATTTGCCTATTTTCTCTGCCACCCTTCCTTCTGTTCCTTTTGTTTAGAAATTCATCTCATTCCCTCTTGAATTCAATGATGCATCTTGCTTCAGGGCCCTTTATAGTAATTTATTCCATATCCTTCTAATCCTTCTGTGTAATATAGTTTTGCCTTAGCTCTTCTTTTCGTGTTCCCAATTTTCTAATTTTTAGATCGTCTTCTAGCTTCTGTGGTCTTGCAAGTGTAAAGAGCTTGCTTGGATCAATTTTATCAGTTCTCTTCATAATTTTTAAAACTTCGATTGGGTTACATGAAATCTCTTCTTTTCCACTGAGAATATGCTCAACTTTCCCAGTCTTTCCTCATAACTTAAATCATTGATATCTGGTATCATTTATATAATTGCTCTACACTGCTCCCCTGAAGAGCAATTAAACCTTTACAAAGATCTAGTGGCCAGCACTGTATAAATTACTCAAGGTAAGAGTCTAAAAAGTAAAAATTATTCTTAAATAAGAATAATTCAAATTCTCCTGAATTAGATGGAAATTCCTCTAATATCACTATTCGAATACCAGTTCTGTTTACTATATTTTTAATTTCAGTTACACAATGGAATGAAATATGATTAACAATTATTTCCTGTGCATAATAGATAAAATGAGGGAGAGGAAACAGTTTGCTGCTATGAAGATTACAAGGCAAGAAAAAGGAAGAGCCAAATTAGAGAACAAAAAAGATATGGCCTAATTGCACATGGCATAGTAAGGACTCATATGTCCTCCCTAACCCTTCTAAGGGTCACAGTTTCCATAAGACAGCTCTCAGAGAAAATAAAAATAAAAAAATAAAAAGCCCAAACTCCAAGACCACAGAAAAAGTACACATACAGACCCTGGCACTGTCTATACTCCATCTTAGTTATCCAATGCATTTCACCTTAGATGAAGAGACAAAGAGTTTTGCTCTTTGTCAAACCTAGCTTTAATCACTGCACTGATTCAAAGTCTTTTCTCTGAGTAAGCAAGAGCAATACCTTTTCCAGTAAGCAGATTTTTTTTTTCTCACTCTTTATCTATGAGACAGACTCCCTCACAGCCATCCCTACTTTACTGTGCTGAGTATCTCACCTGCAACAGAAAATCTGAGTCTTATAGATAGCACAGTGGCACACTTAAATGATTCTTATTTTTGGAATATAAATGTAAGAATCTCACCTTAACTAACCACTCACACTACAATGTTGTCCCAAAATAGGAGGTATATTTTAGAATGTTCATTCATGTTTATTTAATCAGTTAAAATGTTTAAAGCTTATTAAAACTGCTCTGTTAATCACCATTTTCTAAAATATAAATTAAAACACTTGTTTTTCAAAACCCTGCATTGACGCATATTTCTTTAGAACCCTGAAGAGGCTGGATGGTCTTAGAGGACTGCACCAAAACCTTTTTATTCATTCATAAGATAATTCTTGTTTTTACTTTAATAGGAGATAAGGAAAAAGATGATTTTAAAATGCTTTCTGCCCTTCTCAGTTGCCTGGAAAATGTTTCAGTACCAACACTTAGCCACTGACAGTAGCAATGTAGTACCGCGTATATTGCTATTATCGTAATGGTTCAACACACTCATTGAAATATTCTTTTAGAAAATGTTCTGAACAAGCAATAGTAAACAACAATATTGGCTTTGATGCCTTAAGTCATTCCCCAAAATGGGATGCTTTCTTATTAGCTTCCGGACTGTGTTCTTGTATTCCTGTCACCTAAAGGACCAAATGTTATGCCACGGTAAATCAGTTTAGCTCCAGGACCCTGAAAAGATATTTGTGATATAAAATCATTGAGGATCTCCACCCCCAAATGAACCATATTTTGTCTAGATATATCTGTACTGAAAATAATCTAGTCAAAGGCATGGGTGTTCTGCATTGTAGTAGAATCTGGACCAGGATCTGTAGACTCCCTTGTACAGATCTGTAAAACAAACAAACAAACAAAACAACAAACAAAAAAACAACAAAAAAAAAAACATTGTGCTGATCCTACCAGAGAGACAGAAAGGCGTATAATGGAAGAAGTCCTTAGAGAAGAGCAAAAAAATTTGCAGAACAGTTACCTCTGTAGCCCTCAACATTTCCCAAATCCTAGAATCATAGAAAGGCTTGGGTTGGAAGAGATCTTAAGAATCACCTAGCTTCAACTCCCATGGGCAGGGATGCCACCCACTAGATCCGGTTGCCCAGGGCCTCATCCAACCTGGTCTTGAAAATCTCCAGGAATGGAGTATCTATAACCTCTCTGGGCAACCTCTTCCAGTGCCCCACCACCCTCAGAGTAAAGAATTTCATCCTAACATCTAATCTAAATCTCCCCTCTTTTAGTTTAAAACCATTCCCCCTTGTCCTATCACTATCAGCCAATGTAATATGTCAATATATATCTTTTTTATAAGCCCCTTTTAAGTACTGAAATGTTGCTATAAGGTCTCCCCAGAGCCTTATCTTCTTTAGGCTGAATATCACAGAGTCACGGAATCATCTAGGTTGGAAGAGACCTCCAAGATCACCTAGTCCAACCTCTGACCTAACACTAACAAGCCCTCCACTAAACCATATCACTAAGTTCAACATCTAAACATCTCTTAAAGACCTCCAGGGATGGTGACTCAACCACTTCCCTGGGCAGCCCATTCCAATGCCTAACAACTCTTCCAGTAAAGAAGTTCTTCCTAATATCCAACCTAAACCTCCCCTGGTGCGACTTTAGCCCATTCCCCCTCGTCCTGTCACCAGGCACGTGGGAGAATAGACCAACCCCCACCTCGCTACAGCCTCCTTTAAGGTACCTGTAGAGAGCGATAAGGTCATCCCTGAGCCTCCTCTTCTCCAGGTTGAACAATCCCAGCTCCCTCAGCCGCTCCTCGTAAAACTTGTTCTCCAGACCCCTCACCAGCTTTGTTGCCCTTCTCTGGACTCTCTCGAGCACCTCCATGTCCTTCTTGTAGCGAGGGGCCCAAAACTGAACACAGTATTCGAGGTGCGGCTTCACGAGAGCCGAGTACAGGGGAACAATCACTTCCCTAGACCTGCTGGCCACGCTGCTTCTTATACAGGCCAGGATGCTGTTGGCCTTCTTGGCCACCTGAGCACACTGCTGGCTCATATTCAGCCAACTATCAACCAACACTCCCAGGTTCTTCTCTGTCAGGCAGCTTTCCAACCACTCATCTCCCAGCCTGTAGCGCTGTTTGGGGTTGTTGCACCCCAGGTGCAGGACCCAGCACTTGGCCTTGTTGAACTTCATACAGTTGACCTCAGCCCATCGTTCCAGCCTCTCCAGATCCTCCTGCAGAGCCTTCCTACCCTCGAGCAGATCGACACACGCACCTAACGTGGTGTTGTCTGCAAACTTACTGAGGGTGCACTCAATCCCCTCACTCAGATCATCGATAAAGATATTAAAGAGAACTGGCCCCAGTACTGAGCCCTGGGGGACTCCACTAGTGACCAGCCTCCAACTGGATTTGACTCCATTCACCACAACTCTTTGCGCCTGGCTATCCAGCCAGTTTTTAACCCAACGAAGCGTACACCAGTCCAAGCCACGAGCAGCCAGTTTCTCAAGGAGAATGTTGTGGGAAATGGTATCAAAAGCCTTACTGAAGTCAAGGTAGACCACATCCACAGCCTTTCCCTCATTCACTAAGCGCGTCACTTTGTCATAGAAGGAGATCAGGTTCGTCAAGCAGGACCTGTCTTTCATAAACCCATGCTGACTGGGCCTGATCACCTAGTTACCCTGCAAGTGCCACGTGATGACACTCTAGATAATCTGCTCCATCCATATCCCCAGCTCTCTCAGCCTGTCTTCATAGGAGAGCTGCTCCAGCCCTTTGATCAATTTCTTTCCCCTCCTCTGGACACTCTCTAACAGGTCTGCATCCTTCTTCTGCTGGGGGTCCCAGGCCTGGATGCAGCGCTCTAAGTGGGACCTCACAAAGGCAGAGTAGAGGGGGACAATCACTTCCCCTGACCTGCTGGTCACACCTCTGTTAATGCAGCCCAGGATGCAGTTGGTCTTCTGGGCTGTAACTGCTCACTGCTGGCTTATGTTGAGCTTTTTGTCTACTTCCTTGGCTGTCATTCCTTACTGCCGTCACTGTTGCCCACTCACTGCTCTCCCTGAACTGCTGTTAGCCATGGCTTACTACAAGCTATGCAGAGTCTTGTTCATACTGCACATTTCCTTTGTTTTTCCATTCACTTTAACTCTGTCTCTTTACATATCTCACTTATCTCTTCTTCCTCTTCCTCTTCTTCTTCCCTATAGGCTGTTCTCAGCTCACTCCCATTGATGTCCTTGCTCTTCTCATTTCCTGCATTTAAAACTAACCATGTTTCATTGATAAATCTCTTACCCTCATTTATCCTCTTGAGCACCTCTGCTTTTCTTCCCAGCTCCTCCACATTTTACTTAAGATTCTTAATTGTTAAGCATCCATCACATATACAGTCTTCTCTAAGTCCCTCATTGCTCATAGCCAAATGCAAACCACGTCTCCAGCAACTGATGGCAGTACTATACTCAATTTAGAACTCCCTCCTTTTCATACAAAAGGAGACACAAAGATAAACTGGCAGAGACTTATTACTGGGAAAATAAAATATTTTTAATAGAAAATCATACAAGAAGAATAAAGCTGTATGAGTCTAGTGGTGATAACAAATTTGGAATGAATAGCACAATATGTGGAAAGGACAATACACTCTCTATACGCAGGTGAAGTTATTTGTTGGATGCAGAGTCCAGTCTAAGAATGCCCAGGTTAACACTTAGATATAGAAATATCCTTTCTATATGTGCTCCATAATGAAAGAGGAAATGAAGATTTTCAATTTTCTGCACCTATATAAGCAAGTCAAAAACTACTATATACCTTAATGAAGAAATCCTGTTAAGGGGAAACTGTTGGAAATCATGACCAGGTTCAACAGGAGAAAATTCAACTAATAAATTTCTGAATATGATGTTATTTGATGTACCTACATTTTGGAATGTACAAAATTGGACATATATATATATATATATATATATATTTCTCGACTCCTGGGATGACATAAGTCATTATTTCTAGGAATAGCTTTTGTTATATATGACAATGCCAAGATACATTGACATTTATACATTAGAAGAAATGTGTGAACAACGGTTAAGTCTACTCTAACCTAGGAAAATCTCCATCAGACTAGTTACTAAAGCTTTACTGCCCTTTCACAGTAGCTTACAGTGTCATCCTAGGAAGGAATATCTTTTCTGTTGTGAAATTTTCCTCCTAAAACTTAACATTTTTTTCATTGTTCTTAATCTAATCTGTTTTTACTATATTTTCTATTTAGCAATATTAGACCTGACACAGTATTTAAAATAATTTTGTCATATGCATTTTATCACTGATTTTTATATGATATCTTAATATTTTCCTACTTTATGCTTTTCACTAGTTGGTTCTACTGTATTTTTATCAAGAAAATCAGGATTTACTCTTACCAAGGACTGCAAGTTCTTTCAGATGGGTAGTGAGTTGCAATTACTAATTACCCAGGGTTAATATTACTTATTAACTCTGCATAATGGAATTGTGCTAAGAGGCCTTGATAATGATGAACCCAGCTGTGATGTACAACTAATGGTAACTGGTAACTACTGCCCACCAAAAAAGGGATTAGTGGATAAAAGAGAAGAAACAAGGCTTACAGAATACAAAATAAAAGTTTTGCAGTTTAAAAAAGATCATAATGGGGTGGATGAGGAGTTGTCTCAACATTCACCTCCTCTCTACTAATTATTCACAGCTGTACTGAACAATGCTGGTCCTATCTCTGATCTCTGAAGTACTACTAATATATAGGTTCATTCCAATAAGAACTCAACATTTATTCCTACTCTTGCCTTCCCATTATGAAAGCTGTTTTTAATCCATGGAAGTTCTGTATTTCTAACACTGTGGTTATTGGGTTTCCTTAACTGACTCTGAAGCAGGTATTTTATCCAAAGGCTTTTAAGAATCAGATGTCAATTTGTTTTACTTGTTCAAACTTTAAGAGAGTGTTTGGTATTTGTAATGTTTTTATTACAATTTGGATTGTTTTAATATGTTGCAGGTAAAATTAATTGCTTTGCAGACAGATTTTTTTTAAAAATTAAGGTGATATAATTGATATTAGTTACTGATATTTATTGTGACATATTACATTGAGGAAATGCCCTCTATGCCTTCGGTGCATTTTTCATTCTCTGATATTTGGCTAGGACTAAATCATGAAACATTGTCAAAAGTAACTGAAATAGTGGTGAGAAGTGATATGAAAATTCAGCCAATGACAGTGGCTGAACCCTTGGTCTGCCAACACCTAGGAAAAAAATGCAATATGCTGATAAAAGAGACTAATATGACAGATATTACTGGCCTATCAGCAGCCTTTGAAACGCGGAGTATATGGTGCATGTTGCAAAGCATGACTTCTTATCCAAAGAAGAGAAATTTATATTACCAAAGTTGCTCAAGAACAATGAAGCTGCTGACATGAAGAATAAGAACAAAATCTCATGGAAAATAACTTGCTTTGTGTACTATTTATTTTTACAGTAATTTATTTCCTGTGTGATGTATTCAACAAAAGTGCCTTTGAGTATTTAAAGAAAAATATTGGTCATAAGGACTTTTATATTGTTTTTCTTTTAAATGAGTATGTTGTGTCTGTTGATACATTGTCATAGGATGAAAAAGATCTCAGATCCATACAGTTAAGGTTCCTGGAAGAATGACATATAAATATTATTTCAAGCTGAGATGACTTGTATACACAGTGGTTATCCATTCTTTTTCCCATGGATTAGGATTCCTGACACTCTCATTAGATAGATGGACTGGCCTGACTTTTAAACTTCTGTTAAATTTTCCTTCCTTCCTTCCTTCCTTCCTTCCTTCCTTCCTTCCTTCCTTCCTTCCTTCCTTCCTTCCTTCCTTCCTTCCTTCCCTCCTTCCTTCCTCCCTCATGCCCCCCTTCCCCCCCCCCCCGGAATTTTCCCCCTTTCAGATGGATCATTTCACTTTTCTTGGAGTAGATATTTCACAAGGTCCATGTTAAATATAACAAATGCTTTTCTTTCTCACTTAACACTTTTTCATTTTCTGAAGCTTCCCTGAAGACATGATAAACTAGACTTAGCTATGTGGTTAGATGGCATTTATGTTAGGATGTAACATTTTCAAGAGGCCAAGTTTTTAAAAGTATTTAAATGCCTAAACATTTTAGTAGATCATACAAGAATTTCCAAAATTGTAAAACAGCACTTAAACTTCTCATTATTTAGATGCCTTTGAAAATATTAACCTATACTTTTAATTAAAGTACTAGAACCAGCTTAGGCTTTTAAACATCTGCTTAAGTTATTCCTTTCTCACAGATTTTCTTCTATCTCAGATTAGCATAGTGTAATAACTCTGTTAAGCAAGTTCATATATTCTGACAGGGTCTATCTCTGTATCAACATATGGGTTTTTAAGTATTTAAGAATATACTCTTTTTTAATAATGCACATTGTCAGTGCCAGTTCCAACATGACTATGGAAGAGAAGTCTGCCATTTTAAGTGCAACATTTGTACATCTGAATTTTCAGGAAATTTGAATTATTATATATAATTTATCTAAGGGGATTACAAGAACTGAGGGTTGATTTGAGACATCTTTTCTTTCTTACATTATATATTGTTTATGTTACAACAGCTTTAGTATTTTTGCTAGGTTATTGTGCATATGAGCCAAAACATCTATGTTCTCATAAGCTTACATTCTAAAACCACAAAACAAGACAGGCTGTAAGAGGTGGAAGAGTCATCATCCATATTTCACTAAAATCAATAGGGTTCTTGGACATGTTAAGGTTTGCCAAAGTCAAGTAGAGTTAATGATCTCAGCTTTCTGAGATCATTAGACATCTCTATAGGCACTGCTCTCAGCTCTCTAGTGTTGGTTATTCTTAACATGCCATTAGCCTTTCCCTCATTTCTCCCTGAATTTTATCAGAGTGTGAAACCAATCAGCTGCTGGGAAAGCAGAGTAGCAGACCCAACGTGAGTAGCTTTGCACCATTAGGTCCTACATAATGCTGTGCCATAAATACAGCATAACACCAAGGAATAATAAGCGAATTTAACCCTCTGGGTCCAAACAACTTCAGTCTCAGAACTGTTTGAGGTCTGTCAGGTCTGTATACTTCTTTGGAAGGACAAATAACTTTTCCAAGATACAAAGAAAATGACTTTAAGCTTATTTGTGCTCAGAGTCTCTTGATCAGAAACCAAATCTCTCTCTTTTATTTTTTTTTATATATATTTTTTTGCCTTTGCTTGATATGTAGTCTCACTTCACATGAATAAAAGATTGAGATGTCCACTAATTCAGTGAAAGCTACTAGCTTAGTAGATGGCCTAAATTTCCACTAGAATGTGTGTCTAAGTGTGGGTCCGGCCATAAAACAGTTGGGATGATCCTGAGAGGCTACACTGCTGATCTTCACTAACTGCAGAGGGTAAGGTGGCTTCTTACCTCAACAAAAAGAGACATTTTGGCAATTGTTCTTTATTTTGTTAAAGGTCTGTCTTTACTATAAATAAATCAAGTAGTTGCAAAGCCAGCTTTAATGACTGTTTCTGGATTTGAATGAGACTTATAGTCCTTGAACGATTCAAATTTCTTCAGAATCAGGGTCCGTAAGACTGAGACTTGGAGTGTGAAGTAATCTCCAATGTTGCAGGGACAGTGGCGTTAGAAAGAGCTAAACAGAAATTTTGCACCTGATACAGAACCACAAAGACCCAGCTAGAGTTAAATACCCTCTTTTAGAGAAAATAGAAGGCTATCATTAAACTAGATCCAAACTAAGGATTGTGACTTTACTGTTCCACCTGGGACCTCAACAAAAATGCAGCTGCTTTTGTTGGCATATATTGTGATATAGAATTAAAGCAACAGCATCCAATGCGTGTTACAGCCAGGATATTCTGGGGCTTGGGCCTAAGGCCTAGGTCTTAGGTAATGTTCTGAAATTTCAAAACTGTCTCTGGGAATCTGCATCGCATTTCCAAAAATGAGTGAAGGCACATATACATTTAGCACAAACTGATTTTTAGGGAAAAGAGGATTGTTCTGAATAAAACAGAATACAAAACCTTACACCAATATGGGGAAAAAATCATCTGCCATCTTAGAACCAGAGCATGTAATAGACAATCTGCTGCAAGCCCTCTGTCACTTCCCCTGAATTTAAATTCAAATGGAAAATAGAACAATGTTATACTTTTTTTTTTTCCCTACATAAAGACTTCTTTCTACTCACAACAAAAATAAGAAAAGATGGTTATTACATGTATTACTTCTGTAATTTTAATCTACACTTTCCATTTGTTCTTCCATATCTAGAGGACTATTGTATGTCCAGTGGCTTCAACATATATAGCACTTAACATATAATGCAAGAAACATACATCATGCCAAAATCATTTAGTTTTTATTACAACTTTTTCCTTCCAATTTTCTACTTATAATGAGTGCATAAAAGACCCCTTTTCACCCTATTGTTTTTAGACTAAAAGCCACTTTATTCTTAATAAAAGGAATAATAAGTGCCAGTTGTAAAATACTCTGTCAATCACTTCAGCACTTACAATTGTGTAACACCTTTCTTTAGGACCTCTTAGAGTGCTTTAGAAAAGATAAAAACAAATAAAATAAAATTACAATTACATTTAAATGCAGAATTAAACTAATCAGTTTTAGATCACTTGAATTTTGTTACTAAAGGTTGAAAAGAGACAATGTGCCTCTGAACACCCTGCAAGGAGTTGAAAGCTGCAGTAGCCTTGTCCATGCTGATTTTCAAATGAGCAGAAGACCCTCATTAAAAGCAGGCTGAATTGCAGCAGAAAATATCTTCTTTTGCCTTGATTTCCCATATCTGATGTTCTTCAGCTTACATTATACATTTTTTTTTTTCCCGGCCGTATATTGTTTCCTCCATGTGCACTGGTGGTAGTGGAAAAATATTTCCTGAGATAAAAAGACAAAATTGGGATCTTTCAATGAATCCTATATTCAGGATAATTGGGAGGGATGAGGAGTGAAAACTAGGTGGGATGTAATCTAAGCATGCTGTGACCATGCTTAGCTTGTGTGCTATGGATATTTAATTTAGGTTTTGCGATGACTATGGTTTGTGGCTTCAGACAAACAAAGAAAGCGTCAGAATATATGTTATCCAGTGATGGAAAATGCTGTCTCCATTTACAGTTACCTTTACAGTTACTTTTACAGACAAACACATTTGAGACACCTAGGTTGGATACCTATAAGGAAGCGTTCCCATGTCTTTTTTCAAAAATGACCAGTACAGTTGCCTTTCTCGTGTGCTGTCCTGTGGGTCCTCAGAAAGGCATATGTCAATAGTTTGTGATGTTCTTACTCTATTCTGCGGTTAGTTTTGGTAACAGAAGTCTCATTACGAGGAGACCACAATCAATAGGTTTATGAAACTATTTGTTAAAGGTAATGAAAAGGTGACTAAACATAGTCTTATAGGTGATGAAGCTACTCTGTGTTTATGTAACAGTGAAAGTATTTTATTTTTACTAGCAGACAAATGTAACAGCTCATTGAGATACATTTCTTTCTTCTTTTAGGGCTCTTCTAGATGACAAAGAAATGAAGATCAACTTAATTTAATGAACCCGGTGAAAGATATTATACCCATATGCTTTCTCATGCCTTAAAGCTCAACAAGTCTGAGGGGAGTTTTTCAGTGTTCTTTGGATGAAACTCACAAAACACTAAGGAAAGTTATTAAGAGCCATGCACTGCTGGTAAAGAAAGAAGCCATCTAGTCACATCCCATGATTCAGCTCATGCAATGCCTATCGTATGGCTGATCACCTGCAGTAAGCATAAATAAATAGGGAGATGTCAATAGGAGATGACAGTATTTGGAGGAGGAATGATCCCAATATATTAGCAACCAAATATTAGAGACAAAGAGAGTGCAGTCCAGTTGACTCATACCTCTTGCTTTGTGCCATCTGAGATGCCCTGGGACATCCTGTCTCAAATGAACTTTTCAAAATAGCACAGGTCTTCAAAATAGCATAATTTGTTCAGAGTATTTGCCAGCCCTGTAAGGACATCTCAAAATATGTCAAAAAGCAGTTGATCTCCATATTTAGCCAATGGACTATATCTGGAGATTCATGGGAATTTCTACCTGTAGGCATCTGCATTAAATTGTTCTGTTTATATATCTTGAGGACACCTTCAGGGCTTGACTCAGTTTCATAAACAGTTGTCTAGTGCCATTTGAGGGTTCTTAGGGTATCTGAGACATCCACAGAGGGCTGGCAGATGTGACATGGTAGATCTACGTCCTTCTGCAGCCAACTGATGGAGGACAGGCAGTTTCAGATGGCACTAGTTGCTTATATATATCCAACTGAAAATAAAATAAAAAAAAAAATAATAATAATAATAAAATCTACATCTCTGTAGATTATGATGGCAGCCTAGAAACTTAGCTTTCATACTGTAAGCCACTGAATGTTGATTTAGGTGTCCTAATCTGAAAAAGAGTAAGACTCCCAGTAGCAAAGACAGCACTATCAGGAAGAGAGGGCAGTGTGCTGGAGGCACATCCACGTGTGCCCTTCTGACCCATGGGATGTGACCTGTCGGTGTTGCTGACAGGACCTTCTTCAACAGCTCCTCCTCTCCTCAGCTGCACAGTCTCATTCCCACATCATAACCTCTGCTGTGCCAGTACAGCCAGTTGTGGGGCTCTGAAGTAAATCAGAAAGGGAACCGATCCATTTCTGGTGGGTCATTTTTCACTGGGACCAGGTTCCCGAGACTGTTCACCATGCAGCTGCACAAACAGTGGTGTCAGTACAGGGAAGGGGGGGTGAAGGAAGGAGCAAATGGGAGGTGGACAGCAGGAACCAAGTCTAAGTAGGCTTAAGCAGCTCTGCTGCTGAATGTGTAACCACAGCCTCAGTGGCTCTCTGATCACGCCTCTGCTCTAAATGATTTCCTTTTGAAACTTTCCTTTTGCCTGTTTACCTACCAAGGCAGATCAGTCACTTGGCACCTATATTTGCTTCCTGCATTTCTGCTTCTGTTTTTCCTCATGATCAGTGACTGAAAAGTAACATTACACTGGCAGCAATAAAAAATTGTCACTGGAATTCCTCCAAAAAGAGCCAGTCAGTGCTCTTTATTCTGCATACGCTGGGGGGTTGCTGTTGTTCTTCGCCATCTTTTGTTTCTTTCAGACAACTGGTGATTAAGGGAGCTGTTGCATGGGGTGTGCACTCTCTCCCCATTATGAAGTTTGAGCATGGGGATGAAATCAACTTCTTTCTTCCATGTAAGTGGGCTCATCGTGTCATCAGTTCATTTTCATTGTTTCCTTTGGCTTCTAAAACAGACTAATTTTCCATGGAGACATAGTCAGCCCATAGGAAGATGCGAATTAATTTATGACTCATTGTAATAAAGCACTTGAAAACATATACAGGACTCCCAGTGCAGGAGTCAAAGAAATTTAAACACATGCTTAAAAGTAAGCATCCACTTCATTTCTTTGTAAACAGGACCTTCATGGAAAACACTAATGCCCACATTTATTCAGCACCAGTGCATCAACATTTTAATTCTTTCAGATATTGTCTATACAAAAATGTGATATCAAAACTTGTCTCAAAACTTAATGAACTACAGCAGATGAGGAAGAAAAATTTCCCACTGAAAAATTTTGTCTTTAAAGTGGGATAATAAGTCCTCTAGAATCTCTTTAGCCAGTAAAAGGGTTTAAAAATCCACTGTTTATGAACAGTTTTTTTAGATTGCAACATTCCTAATAAACTAATGTTTACTATTCCAAAAATACGTTAGAGGTATAGTGTACACATCTTAAAAGTATTGTGTGCAAGCTAATCATGTGTTCATGTTTAAATGATACATTTCTCTAGTTCGCGTACGGCAATCTTCAGGTTGGACTCTTTGTATTAAACAAAGGAGGAAAAAGCTAGTGAGAAAAGTCAGCTAGTGGAGAAGATAAGAAATGACTTGAAAAAGAAAAGAAAAATATATGTGATACAGAAATGAAAAATCATAATAAAAACATAAAAAAACCCCACCCTCAAACCCCAAACCCTGGGATACATATTACAGCAAAAAGCCACCATAATACTTTAAAGATGCATCTGCACTGTTTTGGACATAAAGACGTAAAAGATTATTTTCTTTTAAAAAATACTATATCAAATTTGTAACTCTATACAACTTCACAGCATTAAGTAAAATTTTTAAAACTTAAAACATGATATTTTTATTAATGGTCCATTTTAAAACCACCAAACATTTTGATGTCAATTACTAAAACAAGGTTTAACGCTGTCAGAAAGCATTACTGCTAAAAACAGTCATCATCTCGGTGTTTTTGTCTGCAAAGCATTACAGTTTATAAAACAATTTTAACTTGGAATACGTAAGACTCTATATGAAAGTTTCCATATGTTAAAAATTTTATTTGTGTGTTTGATTTTAAATTGCTTTGAAAAACAGACAGTTGAGGTTTATAGAAAGGAATCTTTCTTTTAGGAAATAAATGTCTCAAAAGTACAGGGCACCAGCAGTAAAAACATTCTTACCACAAATCAGAAACACATTGAGAAGTGTTTGTTGAGTACACCTTCTGAAACCAGAATTTGTTTCTATTTGCTGGAAAATTGAAAAATCTGTTGTATCTTGGCATGCTTGTTTGGCACTGTCCCAGGCTGTTCATGCAGCAGTGGCATTATTGTGCAATAAAGCTTTCAGGACTTGTAAAGCTTTCAAGTTTCTCTTCCATTTAACTTCTAATATGCAATGTATCTGCCAATGGTCTGCACAGAACCAACCAACACCGTTGTTTTATGGAGTGAAAAGCAAAAGTGTATATTCCATGATATTTTATTTTTAATAAAATGTGAGGTATTTTTAAGAAATGAAGACAATTAATCAGTGTCTCAGCTTCTGCATGGCACCTAGCCAGAAGCCACCAAGCAGACAGCTGAAGTTTGGAGATTGTTTTTGCAAGGCTAATTTAAGGTGAACTTAGATGGATTCAAGATTTATAAGCACTACAAAGTCTTGACTGGAGCAAAGTTCAACTAAGTAATCCACAGCTCACTCTGCAGACAAAGTGCTGCAGCCGAAACTTCCCTGTGATTTAGTCTACAGTCAATGAGAATTTTCAAAACAGGCAGAAGGACTGAGTTTCACTGTTTCACTTCAAAGGTCTCCTAATAACTGAGAGGATTATACTCTTTTAACCGGTTAAGAAGGTTAGATGATTTTGAGTGAGTGGCTTTACATCCATCAATAATTCTAAGTTGAAAGTTTAAAGATATCATATGTATGTACATCATTTAACTCCTGAAGGGTTGCAGTGCAACAATGCACCTGTTTTGAAACTGCATCCAAATTGCTAAATAAATGATAGCTGTTTTTAAACTGCTTTACCGAAGTGAAGATATTAGTAAGAATATTAATTAAAATTCTTTACTGAAACATTTAGTAAAATTAAGATCCTTTAAACTGCCTCTAAGAGACTTCCTTCTTTCCCCACTAAATAAATATATAATGCCCATTTAAGATCATTCTAATGTGAGCTGTGCAGACTTTGATGTGAGTACCCTTTACCTCTAGCATGCTAATGCCATATGTATATTTTATCAAATTAGAAAGAAGTTTCAAACGCTCAGTTCCAGTGACAAAGGTACCGCTGAAGCAAAAAAGCCGAGGATTGTCAAACTAAAATGAAAAAGGTACATGCAGGAAATGGCTATAAATTTCGTCTTTTTACAGGGGAAGACAGGAAATTATACATCATAATAGTAAAAGAACTATCCTTTATCATATCAAGTGGCTCTTCTTAAGTTCTTTTTGCTCACGTTTACCATTATGAGTGCAGTCAGAGAGCCCAGTTAATAAAGAATTACTTCTGCATTATATGGTTGTACCTCAAATCTTCTGCAAAGAAGTCAGGGTAACGCATGTGCTGTGAATTCTCAAAGAATGGCTGACAATTTATTGTGAGTTTTACACAGCTTATATTAGCATTACCATTAACATTAGCCTATGGAACTGCCCCTAAAATAGTTTAAAAAACAAAAACAAACAAACAAAAAAAAACTCCAAAAGAGGCAGAGAGGGAATGAAGAAGTGAAGAAAAGGCCATATAGAATTGCATATGCTGTATCAAAAATCCCATTAATATTATTATTAACAATAAAAATAACCATAATTGTATTAATGTAATGCCTAGGAGTCATAGTACTTTTTGAATAGAATATCAGAGACAATTGAGAAAGGTAATTACAATTTTGATTGATAGAAGGACCACCCATATCTTCTATCTGCCCAGCAAGATATAATACAAATGGACTTAACTTCTCAAATGGAAAGTTGAAGGGGTGGGAAACGAATCAAATCTGCTACGATGACTTTTAGAAATGACTGAAATACAGGAAACATTTTCTCTTGGACTGTTTTAGACAAAACTGCATCCTGCTTCTTTATCAACATAAGCAATTATCTTAATATGTTCTAATGTACATTATATGTGGAAAAACACTTCTGAAAATTGGGAACTATGCTTTTAAAAATGGGAATATTAACAATATCTGATGTTTTTTGTTTATTTGTTTTTTTGCCCTTAATCTTTCATTGCTCTCAAGCTTTCCGTAGTTTACCAAAGCATTGCTGAAATAAATACAATAAAGACTGTGAGAAACAATGTTCTGAAGCCTAACTATGATGGGTAGAGAGTAGCCCTGGATGATTTCCACTGAACTAGCAGAGGATACAGGTCAGTGAGATTATGGAGATTTTTGCCTGATCTGATGCTCTGCAGGACTGACACCTTTCCATTTTCCAGTGTTACCTGTTATGTATTGAAGCTTACTGTATGTTACTTGGGGCCTGCCTTTTGGGAGATGCATTTTACAATGCAGAAATTCCTTATGTTTGAAATATTTTGATAATTATATATGTCTCCTTCCAGAACCTTTACAGGGAATTTGAGATTTTATTTTCCTTAATGATGCACACAAAAATAAACATACAGAACTAAATTGCTAGTTGGGTAAATGGGGTAGGGGCAGAGAACAACAAAAACAACAGAAATAAAATTGATTGGGTGGACAAATCTGGAAGCGGTGACAATACACATACCTTAACGCATCATAAGTGTCACCGGATGCATTTGTTTCATTTCATTATTATTTTTCAGTTTGACCAGGACAAAAACAGCACTTTATGTATTGAGAAATCAGCTACAAAGGCTGGGTCAGTTGTTGGTCTGTGCTGAAGGATCTCTTCTACATACGATGCTCAATGTGGTATGACTCCTCAAGGGTGCACTTCAATCACTCCTAGAGAAGGGATTTTTAGACTGGGTGAATGAGAGTCCCTGTGAGCAGCACTCATACATTTTGCCCATCAGAAGAGTGGATAATGCGTTTTTTCATCTGAGATTTCTTAGGCATTCTAAAATGTTGCGTTTTTATCCGTAGGTGGTTCAGCCTGCTTGATACTGTGGCTGCTTTATTAACCAGTGCCTGACTGCATCACACAAGTGCCATAGGTTTTGTATTATTAATACAGTCCTGCACAGTGCTAAGCAAGACATCCAGTCTGAATTGGTAATGCTGGGCACTTCATGAGACGTGCTCAGCACCTTCCAGTACTGAGCCCTAAATAATGGTCTGGAATTAAAACAGCATATTAAATTTCACAGTCGTCTTCATAATCAGGTAGGGGGAAAGGTCAGGATATATCCACCAATGCCTCGATACTAGCAAAACTCTATATGTATGAAAAGCAGCAAAATGTAGTTTAAGAAACGTACTTTAAAAAATTGATCTAAGGACTGTAAAAGCACTCAAAAGTCTTTTAATATGCATTCTTTTGAAAAAATGTTTCTATAAAACATAGATAGCTATGAAGAGAATGTATATAATAATTTATCTATGGCATGTCAATGTGAAATGAGAAAGTTTGTCATATTTTTAATGCAAATTAAAAGGACAATCTTAATCTACGGCAGATAGATATTTCAGTCATTTCACAAGGAACTGAGATTATACCTTGGTAACTAGTCAGTGATAACTTCAGTGCTCTAAATACTGTTCTTTCCCATAAGAAATATTTTTGTATTTATAATGAATAGGTCAGCAAATAATAAATTACAGGCATACAATATGCATATTTCCTAGTATTAATGGCATGTTTTAAATTTTCTTGCATAACAGCAGTAGGATTTTTTTCATGTAATTTCTATGATGAAAATCTTGCAGTCCTTATGTAGGCAAAACTTTATTGAAACCAATAAATGTGTTCTTAATGGAAGGTGTGCCCATCTTTTTAAATATAACTACACCTTCATTCACTTAAACTACCTCAGTCCTCCTAGAAGATAGTAATGCTTTGTTATATAGACTCAGTTTGGAGCAAGCAGTCTTCATGTCCAATCCAGCTGTTGACTGGGACAGAATTTGACATGGCAGAATTTTTTCCAGCATGTGTAATGACAGTACAATCCTGGTCAGCCATGCACACACTCATTTCAAGTTACTGACTAGTTACGGTTGCTAAAATGAAGTGTAGTATTTTGAGCTCTTAAGCTCTTTTCCAAATTTAATACCAGATATTAGTTCTACTGAAATTAATGACGAATGAGAAAAAGTATCGCTACCCTTTTTGAAAAACAGATCTCAAATCTTTTTACAATGTCCATTACTTTTTTCATGGTGAACCATAAAAAAAAGAAAATCTTTAACAAGGGGCTATAAGCTTTTTCCACCCAAAATGAAATTGGTAACTACAATATATTTGAAAACCTATGAAATGTTATGAATGTTTTTCTCTCTAATGTTTCTCTCATTCACCTGTTTCAAACATTGTGGCTGTATCATATCAGGTGAGACTGAGTGCACCTAGTGGGCTCCCTGACACTTAGGACAGCTGAGTGTTTCGTACCTGTCCTTCTCTACAAACAATCCACAAAAATTTAAAACAGAAAGAAAATCCGCTGCTGCCATTCAGCAAGAAGTCTATTACGAATCCCTAGGTGGCATGGAAAGCATTTAGACTCATTTCATTCACATGTCAGGTAAAGACTTTCATTTAGAAGTGAGATGAATGCTGAATAATGGATCTTTTGAAAAATGTAATTAAGAATTCATTAAAGCAGCCCTTAAAATAAAATCTCCAAAATGCAATGCATGTATATATTCCCCATCTAATGTACCAGAGAATCAAATGAATGAATGGAACATAATATAATACTGATATTTACAAAATTCTAACATTTAAATTAGATGAACTCTCAGTATAATACAATATATAATTTTAATGGCTTCTGAGTAGGAACAATTAAGAATCTTGAAAGAGATTGGTGGCCTTGCTAAGAGTAAAATGAAAGTATCCAAACTAATGATAGTGTCTCTAAGTCTGGCTTTTGCAATACACATTTACTTGAAAATCTTGACTCAACTGAAGTCTACTGAAACTCTCACTGATATGAGCTGATAAGGTCTGATAAGGTCATAAGGTCATAAGCTGATAAGGTCTGATAAGGTCATAAGCTGATATGGTCTTGTTCCCCAACTTTCTGATCTCTAGCAAAGCTGCTCTCTCCGGTGAAATGTCTTCCAAGGCTGTCTCTATAAGCCACTTATCCCATCCAGTCACTGAGAACATCTTTATCTTAACTTCATAACAAACTGGACTGTGCCAGAATGTGTTCTGAAGATGCAATTCAAACAGGCACTGAGCTATCCACCCAGCATCCATTGAGGGACTGCCTAACTAGGAAAAAACAGTGATACAGGTGCTCTGGGAGTGTGTTCCCCACTTGCGTCAGTGAGAAATCTGGGGCAAGAACTGCAAAGTGCAGAACCATCCTTGCTGAAGTTAGACTTCCTGTATCATCCCCCAACTGGTCCATCAGGAGGACAATATCGAGAATCAGGATTTTGAAGTAAAGTCTTAGCTTTTTTTCATGCTTAGCTTGAATTTAACGATTAACTTGGACTATTAGAGGGTAAAGACTTGATCCAATTTGTGCAGGTGGTTACGTGCAGAGGGACAGGGCTGGTTTCATGGGTCTTGACCTCTGGCATTCAAGAATAGGAGTGTCAAGGAAAAGATACATTTTTAAGGATTTAATGATGACAGAAGCCCTTGATTATGCATAAGTGACTGAAATCAGACTGAAAGTTAAATGTCTGACTAAGAATCTAAGCACACAAGACATTTATGTCACTGTTGAATGGCTTAGACTACATGCCTAGGTTTTACACAGCCAGAGTTAGTTAAGATGAATTTCATTTGGGTTTTCTTCAAATGAGAAAAAAAAATGGTAATGAGTGAATTGAAAAAGCTGTTATGTTGACAGGAACAATAGTAAACCTAGAAAAAAAATTAGGAAGGATAAGTGCCTTGACTTCATTTAGGGTTATCTGTTAATTTATGTAAATGCCCTTCTGGTACTCATATTTTTTTTTTTTTTGGTAGAAAATGTAGTTTATAGAAAGCAGGGGTTGGTAAGTCCAGTATGTCTTAATTTTCCTGTTCTCTGTTACAGCTGTTTGGCACGACATTGGAGATCCTCAAGAACTCAAAGAATATTGCTCTGCATTTTAAGAGTGAAGTATTATGACCCATCAGATGTTTTCACCTGTTCTCAAGCCCAGTTTTGATCATTTGTCTTTACTGTCCCACAATAAGAACACAATCACAGTTCTAGAGGCCTCAGACAACAGAGATGGTGGCAATCCCTTACCTTATCTCTTTTCTCCTTACAGAAACATACGCAGAGATGCAGGAGCCAAATCCATTCTGTCACCAGTACTTGTAGTGAAGCTGAATTAAAAACCTCCCATTTCAGCAACCTCTGGCAATTTTATCTATCAAGTTTCTCAGACTTGAAAAGCATGGTCTCAATACAGAGGTCACCCAGGAAGCAGGATGGGAAAAAGCAAAACAGACTTCATTTCAACAGCCCATGGCAGGAAACCTATTTAAGAGCCAAAATTGGTAAACAGAGATTTTATCACACTTGTTGCTAGACAGGGCTGAGAGGTTTCAAGTACACAAATCATTTTCTGTGCCTTCCAAAAAAAAAAAAAAAAAAAAAAAAAACAAATAAAACTAACTTCAATTGACATTATTACTGGACAGCTTTACCTTACATGTGAATATGTGGCTTCCTGAATGTTTTTAAAAAGCTCACTCAGTTGTTTGTGAAGAAGATGGTTGTCATTCACAGGATGCAGAACAATGGAAATCCTCAGCTGATGTGCTGGTGCATGAAGCCTCTTGAACTTAACTTTCCTCCAGACCATTAAGTTACTCCATGTATCTGCTGACTGTGTTTAGCACTGACCCCCAAATTTAACATAATCTATTTTATCCACTTTGCAAGAGACTAGGAGTGCTCACAGAAATGACAATGACATCTCAGTTGATTAGTGAAAATTTCCAGCAGTTACTTTTAAAGTACTTTAACTCAGTGGCTTGAAATTATCAAGCCATGTTCAGGTTTTCAGTCTGCACAGCCACTCACTGAACTTCTCTTTACCCCTACTTCTTTACTAATGGAGCAAGTTAGCATACTGTAATGCTAAATTCAGTATATTTCATAAAGCATTTTAAGTTATTCTGAGAGAAGTTACTACAGAGGCAGTGGAAAGTGTTTTTACTGCAATGTCTCTTCCGGTGGGGAGAACAATCGTTCACTGAGAAACTTGTGGGGAGGATCAGAAGTGTCAGAAGGAAAGTAGACAGCTGCCAACACAGCCACTTCCAAATTGCTCTTCTAAGTAAGACAAAGCAGGTCATTTCTTTAAATCATTCCTCTCACAGAGAAGTCTTTGCCATTGCTATATAAGAACCTTAAGGTTATTGCTTTGCTGTTTGGGAACCTACAGAGCCTTCAGCTCAGACCACATGGGCCTAATGGATGATTCTGCCCTGAAGGGGAGAGTCCATAGTTTCATTAGGAACCTAGAAAAAAATGCTGTATTCAATGGTAGTCCCCTGATGTCACTTGTAGTTAATCAATTGCCATATGTGCCAATCAGGGTAGGTTGAGCTACAGGCAACTCTTTTTATTTATGGCTAAGAGACTGGGAATAGCCTATGCAGCTGGGAAGCCAAGCAGACCTAAGGATTTTCCACAAGCAGGCAGTCAAGGAGGCAATTTATTGAGGGAGAGACCCCAGAGCAAGAAATTTAAAAAAAATAATAAAATAAGGCAGTGATATGTTTTACATTACAGATTTCCTCTTGGTATGGGTATCAGCTTTTGAATATTTCAGTAACGTTACATCTCATCTCTCATCTACATATCCATTGAGAAGTGTTCAGCAGAAATTGCCCTTTGTTCTGCAGCACAGAATTAAACTGACTTGCAACTCACTGCCATACTTGGGTCCTGAAAACTAAATATGCTTTGTGATGATTTTAGAATGGCCTAATCTTTACTCTTGTCAAACTAAACTGCAGGATTATCATATGAAACTTTTTCAGATGTCCAGGTTAATCACACATGACAATCAATCTTTTATTCTAACCAATAGGGACAATCTGTTTTATGCACTTTTGAGGGTAAAGGGGTTATTTAGCAGTTGAATTCTATGGTTTGTGACACTTGTTTTGAATTGCACATCATCTTGTCCTGGGAAACCACTAAAAATGAGACATGGTGCTGTCTCCTCCAGAGGCGTCTACATTTCCCTTCTTCTCTGTGTGCATCTTTGTCTATATTTGTGTTTATATATCATATCCATATAAAGATCGTCTTCTTGCCTGTTTACTCATCTAGGCACTAGGGAGCATACAACACACTTGACGTTGGCTTGATGTGGTGATACAGAATAAGTTAGAGCCAAAAGTTAATATCCAGAAAGAGGCACTACCAGCCATTCATTCCAGCAGTCATAACAAGCAAACTGTCAATTGCAAATATATAGGGTAAATGTTGTTTGTATTTTAAATTGATTTTACTTTAGAAATATGTGTAACTGTTCCCAACATTAAATTAACAGGGTTCTACATAGACAACTAGTTTTCTATATACTAAAGGATGGAGCTTTAACTTTTAGGTTATATTCACAGTTACTGTTAAGAAAATGTTAAAATAATGGTGGGAACAGTTCCCCATGTTTCTAAAGTAAGAAGGACTGCTTTAATTCCCCACTAGCCCAGTGTCTTCTTCCACAGCTCTGTAGCCTACATTACAGGAGACTGCCTGGTTTGGCCAAGTCACAGCTTGAATGCTTCTGAAAAGAGACTGAGGACAGAAGATATATATATATATATATATATATATATATATATATGTAAATATATGCATTACTTGCTGTATACATACTTTTTAAAGAATAATCTGCACATTGTTTGGCTGTTAGATTTCTATTTTTCCTTTATTTATATATATGCTATAAATATATGCTAATATATGCTCAGCAAAGCAATGAAACCCATGCCCATCTTTAAATTGTCTGTCCTGTGCAGGATACTTCAACCTTTTTACAGTTTAGAAATAATTGGCATTAGTGGATCATCCCATGCTAAGGTCTATTTCATCTGCATAAATAGTGGTATATTTTAAGATTCAGACCAACACGTCACTTAAGTAAGAATGGCTATGTGAACATGTGAATAGTCCCATTATGAGAACAAATGATTTCAACATTAATGTCTCTGCAAGTGCTCCCAGTTCACTGAGACAAGGATTCACATATCACAATATCACAACAGAGGTAGCTAAACTTCCACTAGATAATTAATACTTCTGTAAAAAATAAAATAAAATATGGACTACATTTAAGGCCATTTTGCTCTCACACGGAGAATATGCTTTTACATTGGTGAGGTTGGTCTATTGCAGCAAGGTCCTTGAAAAACAAATGAAGAAATACTTGCTGTACTTTACATGGTAAGTATTGCCAAGGAGACAAAATGGTTTTCCTTGTACATTTCAGCCTTGTGTTAGGCTAAAAAACATAAAAGTCTTACAAAACACTGCAATTCCTCCTTTTTTTTTCTTTCTTTTTTTTTACTTTCCTCCCCATAACCTCATTTTCTACCCCTTCCTCATTTCTCACTTGTTGAAAGGAAAATACAAAAGAAATGTTCATATAGACAACCAGTAGGATGCCAGAAAGGGCCTTTTTCAGTCAGAAATGGTGTGATGCCCTCTGGATAATCAATTGTCCCTGCAACACTTTAGGATTTTTCATGCACTGAGATGCAAACTGAGCAATTTCTTCTTTTTTTTTTTTTTCTTTTTTTTTTTTTTCCCCTATCTAGTTTGTTAATACTGGGTAGGCAATTGGACAGTGGGGCCTCCTCATTCTTGGCACTATTTCAAACACAACTTGAAATGCCCTGACAGCAGTTCTTCTTACAAAGTAACGTTAAGGTTGTGACATGGGCCAACAAAAGGCTGACACACTGTCGTTAGCTTACCCTGTTGTGCTTAGGTAATGGTGGAGCCTCAGATCTGCGTGTGATGTTAGCATTATATGTTCTTCAATAACAAGGCACCAGAGGATGAATTGAATGCAGAATGTCATCTTTAACTTTGAATTTCCAAGTTTAGGCTGGCTTCTTTCTTTAGAATAAGGACTGACTCTGCATTAATTATACAAAATCATTGATAGTAAATATATTAGTTTCTCAGAGGTGGTTAATATTTAAGTGCAATATTTTCAAAATAAAAATGTTTCATAAAAGTGCAGTACTAAAGTCACTGAAGTGTTCTTTTACATAGTTATCCTGATGTATTAAAAATCCTGGCCATGAGCTGGCATCCACAATCACATTTCCCACCTGTCCAGCAGTGTTCAAAACTGGGATTTTGTTTGAAATACATTTCTGGTTTTAACTACCCAAAACCACACTATAAATTGTTTCCCTTATAAATTTCATGGGACAGTTAATCCAGATCTGGAATTTTGGGGTTGTGTTTCAACACAGCCATGGTAATATAATAAAAACAATTAGATGGAGTACAGCACAAGTAATACCCTCATATTTTTGTAAAATTGGCTAATATCAATCACTGTGTAAACCACTCCTGCCTGTTAATGCTTAGCAGTTTCCAGTGTCTGTAAAAAGAGAACTCACGTGTTTCTTTGTAATGCCAAAGAAAAATTGGCTCCTCAAAGATAACATATTCCGTATTTTTACACTCTCCCGTTACTTTAAATCAAAGTATTAACTGTGCTTCTCTTCTTACATTCACTGTGTTAGTATGTTAAGTTTCTTTCCCCCCCAAAAAAATCTTTAACTCTGTTATTTTTATGTGCCTATATAAACATGCTCAAGAAATGCAATTTTGCAAGCTTTTAGCTGAGCTGATTTCTTTGAGACTAGAATCATATATAGACTTAAATTTTCTGGATCGGGTAATGATAGCTAAACATAGCACACCCGCATGTTGTTTTTCAAAAAGGGGAAGAATGCCATTCATTTCACTGCCTGGTCTTTGGTGATTTAATAGTCATTTGAGGTCCTGTGTCTGGGAAGAAAAAGCTCAAATCTTTCAGAATCACTTTCCTGGAACCTTCCTTTCTTCTTGTGTTAACATTACATTACATGAATGAGGTATAAGCTTTAATTCCTGTAGTAGGTACTCATTGTTCAGAAAGTTTGCAGGCAGAACAAGTGAAATTTGCTTTGTGAGCTCCCTGTGGGAACCAAATGACAAGCTCTGTCTTCTCCATAAGAGGAAATAGCTGACGATATTATCCAGTGCCTGAGACAACAATTTTCACCCTTACCTTTTATCTCTTTACCCCTTCCTCAGAAATCTTGGCCAATCTGTAGCAAGCATCTTTCATCTGTGACTCTTGATCCTAAAGCAGTTGAGAATAAATGCTGTTAAAAAGAATTTAGCAGAGTATCCTGTAGGATTAGGTCCTTTAAGATAGGGTCATCCTGGAGGAGATGAGGGAATTTTCCTTCTCCCCAGGAGAGAAGAAGTTAGGTTGGAATTTGACAAATGTTGACATCTACATCTATGCAAGTCCTCTTTGGCTGCCTTTATAGTCAGTGGAGAGAAACTGGCACTTCTGGGGTGCAATTAATGTCATCCTTAGGTAGAAGTCTAATATAAGTCAGATGAATTCTGCCCTTCGATTGCCTCCTGGGACATGTTCAGATTAATTTAGATACCACTTGAAGTTAGATGGATAACTTCCACCTTTAAAGTTATATAGTCTGCCCTAAAAACACTAGTGTAAGTAAGGACTTCTGAATTCATCAGAGATGAAAACTTTGCAAGGATTCTTATTCTGCATGTAAATAAAATTGAGGTCACATAAATTACAGCTTTTAACAGTACTAGTATTCATAAATATTGTCTCACATAACTTGCCCCCCCTCAGATAACTGAGACAATATCAGACATGGAAGCACTGGCTAATCAGAAACACAGGGGTTATTAATGTATATGGAGCATATCACAGAGGTCTGGGGAAAAGGACTTATTGAGAAAAAGAAAATTAAAGGAAAAAAAAAAAGAGATATGGTCTCCCTTCATCATATTCATAGTTTTTTATAATAATCTCTGTTGTAGCATAGAGTCTGGCTTGTTTGTTTTAGAAATAACCCCTTTTTTTTTGTGCGTAAGAAAATATATTAAGTATTCTAAAACTGATTCTTTTTCTTCTCCATGTAGCTGAGAGTCAGGGGTCAAATTCTCAACTGCTGTAATCCCCACTGGAGTTATTCTCATTCATTATTGAAATAGGCTTGATCCTGGGCTCATGTAAACTGGCATAGCAGTACTGAAGTCAGGGGAAATGTGTCAATTTTTTTTTAGTAGCTGAAAACATAGTCCTTGAAATGCAGTAATTTTAACTAAGCTGAATGCTGCAGGACAAATTACTTTTTAGTATTTAGCAATGTCTGAGTTTTCCTTTACTAATCTATATTATCACCATTCAGTGTACCTAAAAAGAAAAATCCCTGCAGTAGTGTTATATTAGCAAGTGGCAAAAAAAACAGCCTCATTGCTTGGTTTCACTCTTTGCCCAAAATTATTTATATACTACTCTGAGGATGATATTTTGCCATACAAAACATCTCCTTTGTTTAGCAACAGCAGAAGATTCCATGACACCATTTATTTTAATTTTTTTTTTGGTCCTTTTTTAACAGTAAAAGGCACTATGGTGTGCAGAGCATCCCAGTGGAATAATGCACTGGTGCAAAGGAGCACTAAATCAAATGATAAATTGAGTGTAACATCGATTATGTTAGCTATGCATAGAAATATATACATTTGATGGTCATTATGACACGTGAATGTTCAAGACGAAAAGTGAAAAATACATTTCAAGTTCTGCATATGTGAAAAACTGACAATGATCTGTAATTTGCGTCTAGCATTAAATTCTATAAATCTGCTGGTGTTTTCAGCATTGAAAGCCTGATTCTAAATGGAAAGGTCATTATCATTATTAAGTTTTATAAGAAAATCAGTACGTGTACTAGTATCTATTTAATAACTGAGACATCATGAATGTCAGACTTAACACACTTTGCTGGGTGCTAATAACTCTTTAAGTGTACCCTTGACTTGAGTCGAAGGCAGTATTGAAATTTTTATATTATCTGAACTGCCTGGTAGCATTTAAAAGTACTTCCATAATAGCCAGGTAAAAATATAGTGACTTTACACAACTTTACCTAATTTTGCTCCTGTTTTAAAGGTTAAGCTAAGCTCCTTGCAGCCCCCTTGCATAAGAACTGGATGTGCAGGCAGCTGAGTCACAATGGACCTGTCCTACTTAACTATTCCCTCAATTTTATTGGAGTATATTGTGCTTCCTGAAAAAAAGTATGTGTCAGTAATGACAACAAAATGAAGCCTTTTGTATCCAAAATAAGTGCCTGGCAAAACAATATTTGCATCAGTGTCAAAATCGCTTTTTGAAATGTCTTGGTGGAATGGTGCAGTCTCAATATAAAATATGTATTTATTCAGCATTTTTAAACTTTTGTAATTCCCACATTATATCATCTCTAATTCAAGTCCAGTGATAAATTGATGCAGCTTGTTTCTTTTTCTATTATATATTTAAATTAAAAATTGGAAGATGTAGTTTCTCTTAATGAGTTTTATAGGGGTCTTTTAGTATTCTGTCCCTAGGCGAGTTCCTTACTTGATGTGAAGTCCTCATAAGAGGTGCTTGTGCACTTGATTAATTCATAAATGGTGTTGAGGGATGTATATTTGCACAACTCTTGTTAAATCACAGAAGTTTGCTATTTCTCTGTAGGATGTGTTGCAAATTGTGTCACCCATATTATGCACCCAATCTCATACAACACTACAAGTCCCAAATTTTCCAAGTATTCTCATCTATGCCATTTCCTTTTCCTGTGGTAAAGGTTAACCTTGGCTACATTTATATCGGTTCTGAAGTAAAATAAGCAGACAGAGTATACAGTTGGCTGAAAAAATAAGATTAACAAAAGCACATGACTAGCCAAAAATATCAGAAAGTTTCATACTACTGAAGAGGGCTTTCAGCAACTAATACAAATTTGATACTGACCTACATAAGATATTATACAATTAATGTATCTGTAGAATTTTACTCAAAATTTGGGATGGGAGGCTGGCTAGTTATGATTGTTATGATTGTGAAGGTTGCAATAGTGTTTCCTAACTGGTAAAATGTAAATCTATCAGAAGAGTCAGCAGTGAGTACAAATCCAGAAGTTTCTTCCAACTAGTAGGACTGGACTAGTAGTGTTGTTTTAATGAAGACAGGAGCACCAATTGCTTATCAACATCAGTTGTGTATTCACTTACAGTTAAGAAACTGCTTTAACAGTTCCCTTTAGGGAAGGGAACAGAAATGGGTGAAACCACTGCCATGATACAGACCCCTGAAAGCCAGACTGCTGTTGTCTACATACTGCAATATGAAACTGGACCTCATGCATTTCTGTGCAAATAAGATGACAATTGTTAACTAATTGTTTTGCTAAATACGCATCCATTTGAAAGATGTAACTTGTTCCACTTAATTTGTTAGTACTGATACTACAGCAGGAGCTTTGGTGCCCTCTGTGAGTGCAAAAGCATAAAAACAAATGGATATATTTTTTTTCCTCTAAGTATGTGGGCCTTCAAATTTCATTTAATTCAGAAACCAACAGAAAATGTCTGACTCTGCAACTTTGCGCCCAAAGATTTTTACCTCAGAGAAGGATACCTGAGGTTCTCGCTTTTCATCTGCACAGTAAGTCCACTTTATGTAATTTATTTATTTATTTATTTATTTTTGCTGGTGGGAGTGGGGGAGGAGGGAATGCATAACTGATCCTTAAGGAGCAAAAAAGAGAGAGTAATTTCTGGGATGATTACTAGTTATATTATGCATTTTATTTTCTGGCTATTCACTTCTCTTGATGTTATTACAAGACAGAGAATTCAAGAAAATATGGCAGCACCCCAGTGGTATTTCAACGAAAGACAGAAGCTTAGCATGGCCAAGACTTCAAGTCCTTATGTACCAAGGGCTAAGACTACCTTGGAAGTATATTTCCACATTGCACCATTTTTCTCTCTCTACTTTTGTGCTTAAAATGTTTGAGTTTGAACTTGGTTTTAATCTGTGCTGATTTTCTATTCCTGGTCTAAATATGGACAGAAGCTTGGTTGTAAATTGCACTGAAAAAGTAAAAAAAAAAAAAAAAAAAAAAATTCCCCCCCCCAAAAACAAACAAAACAACAACAACAACAAACCAACCCTGCATTAGATACTTTACCTCAAAGATGAAATATATAAGTAAGATGATCAGTTAATTTATTAGTAAAAAAAAAAAAAGAGAGACAAAATTGATAAATGGAATTGAAATAGTTCCAGCTTCTTGTGTCTTGTGTCAGAAAATGTGAAAGCTGGCTAAATTGTAGAGGCTACATTCAGGTGAAGTCTAAAGGATGGGCCTAGCTTTGAGCTCATGAACAGCTGCATTCACTCAGGTGAGACTGCTCAATTGCTCAGAGACATGTGTGAATAAGGTACTTCACCAAATCAAGGCCATTGTGCAAGAAGAATGCAGTGTCAGTGTATAACAACCATGCTCCCCAGGAAGGAACTTTTTTATGTGAAAAAGAAGTGTTACTACAGAGGCTGCGTATGATAGGGCTGTGCTGTGTTCTTTGTTTCAACCCACTAGGGTGCTGTCTTTTCCCATATTATTATTATTGCATGCTCTGCAGTAATTTAACATCTCAGAAAGCTAATAGTTCTCCTTAAATTGTAGCCTGCATACCATTACTGTTAGTTGCAGTAGAGTGCAAAGTCTATTTGCACACTATACATCCTATAATTTTTTTTTTCTTTGCAAATCAAAGAACATCGGTGGAAAATAGTTTATGCCCAATGTCTCAGAAGTACTGGATCAAGTTCAGCCTCTGAGGTATGCAAAAAAATCTCTTGCAATTGTTGGGTGATGCTTCTGCTTATATCAGTAATGAGATACCAGATATAGTCTATTGCATAAATAGCACCATAGATACTTCAAAAAGGGGCAGAGCACAGTCCCTATTGCATCTGCTTTGTGCTACCTCAATAGTATAAAGAAACTTAAAGCTCCTTTGTGTAAAGTATATACAATGAAGTATATCTGGTACAACACTGACAGTTTTATACCCCCATCAGAAAACAGAGTTTAATAGGGGAAATGGGCAAAGATACTATTTTACAGCCTTTTTAGAGCTACCGTAGTACAGTTTAGTTGTAAGGGCATGTGTGGAAAGGTATACTATGGACTCCCAAAGGGAGCTTACAGCTAGCTGCTTTTACACAGAGTAACCAGATCACTCGGCCTGTGATTTGAGGGGGCTCCAGTTGTACATGTCCAGACAGTGCAGCAGGGGCTGTGTGCCCTGACACTTGCTTTGGTTCCTCTGCTAATACCATCTGACAAGGTGCCCTGGGGGTGCCTGCTGGGATGCTGGATGTTGCCGTACTCTTGAATGGTCAAGCTTCAGTTTTACGAGTCACCAGACAGATGGAAGATTAAGCCAAACGCAACAAGACCTGCACTTAGCAAAATTAAAAGGAGCTGACATCCTGTTTAACTGCTTTCACGGAGATCCAACAGAGAAATGAACACAAATTAGGAACTTCTAGGACAAAAACGAAACTACAGTCTCTATACTGACAGAATCAGGACGTGATCCTGCTCTAAATTTCCATGAAAACTTCTACAAAGTGTAGAAGTGTAATACTGAATGATTATTTGCATTACAGGACAGGCCTGACATGAATACCAAGTAATCAAGACTGATGGACAAGAGAAGGCTTCAATGACTGCTCAGATCAGTTGCCCTGGTGCTTTAATCTGGGATCAGCACATAAAGAGCTGTACTTAAATGTGAGCTATGTTTCTGTAGAGCTCTAGAATTTACTGTGTGGTCTATATGCCACTGGCAGGAGAAAAAAAAAAAATCTCATATCCTGAGTTTCAGTGGTCTTCAGACATGGCCACAGCCTATATTCCAGACTAATTTGTCAGCTATATACTGAACATCTTAACATGCTCCTGAGATGTCCTTGAAATAAAAGCCACATCATAACTTTTATGGTGAATTATGCTGCCATAGCTAAACTTCTTCTAGTACTTGTAGTTAGGGTGCATTCAGGTTATTAATTTAGTGTGTTATGAAGGGTAAGTTTGTTATGCACTGGGGATACTGTTGGTACACTCAAAGCAGTTTCCCTCCTAGTGGAACCAAAGCAGAAACAATGCATGGGGGCAGTCCTCTAACATGCCCCATTGTAATGTTCACAAAAGATCTTCCAGCATTTAACTCCCTGTACATGCAATGTGTGCCTGGGACAGGCAAATGGCCTGATTGTCATTGCCAGTAAAAGTATTATGTCGTCACAGGGTCCTAGGGCCAGAATACATCTTGGCAAATCAACGCCTAGAACTTTACTCTCTGCACCACACCATATGGCAATGTGGGTATGTCCATAAAGCTATTTCAAGTTACTCTGCACTTCAGCTTGCAGTGTGATTGAGTATGGGAATGGACTGGCAGTTACTGTCTCTAATCATTGCTGTTATATCACCTCTGCATCCAATAAACAAGTGCTTCCTCTTGGGAGAAGATATCCCTTTCCAGCTATCCTTTCCTACACTGCCAACCTAGACAAACTTCCTGGTGATGAAGGACGCCTGCCTTTGCTGATTCTCACTGGCTAGTCCCTACTGATTAAAATATGGTGATTTAGTCTCAAACGCCATTAATATTTTATATGTGACAGAGCAAGGCAATGTGGCAATGTTAAAATATAAAAATAGTGTGGAGCAAAAGGAGCAAATCTCCAGAATAAAAACAGCTGGTTCTGAGGACCTAAATTCTTCACCATAGACACCTGTTTATTTTTCAATTCATATTATCCCTTGTTTGATCCCATGGGTTGAATGCTCATTTGTGGCTGGATAACATTAGGTATGCTTCTGGATATGTCTTGGGGTACTGTGTAAAGTTATATAGTCTTTGAATGTACCTCACAGGCATGGTGGTAACTAGATTTTTTTCTCTATCTAATCACTAATCTCAAAATTTTGCTCTTCTCAGACATCTCCAGTTATCTCAGATCATGTGTTTTGACAATACAAATAACTGGAAAAATAAAACTGAGGGAGTGAATGTTAAGCCAAATATTTAAAGAATAATCTTGCAACTTTCCATGTGCATTTTCCTCTCCCACCAAACATTCCCTATTTTAGCTAGCTTTTGGCAACTCTCAGTTATCAGTACTGGATTACAGAAAATTTAATCCAGTGTGAGTGATCCATCCCAAAATGCACATTTTTTTCCACAAATAGTGGAAATAGGAATGTCCATATATCTCTGTGTCTCAGAGTATAACCCTTCGGTCTATTACAGAATAAGATTAATTAGATAAACTTTGAATTTGTCCAGGAGAGCATTTAATTCTGAGGATGAAGCAAGAGAGACAAAAATGCAACGAGAAAATTCTTGGCTCTCCTAAAGTCAATGGGAGCTTTCAGAGGAGCCAGGACTTCATCCTGTATGTTTTGTTTTTCTTCAAATGTCAGTTACCTGCATACAACATAAATACGATGTGGTCAGAGAAGTGTACAGTGAATGGCTGAAACAGTTAACAAAATCAATAAATGTGGGGAAAGTAGATGAAAACATAAACCAGACTGAGATATTTTTTCCAGACCGAGATTTTTAAGTCTTCTGTATTTTGTCATTTGTTAAACCACAAATAGTTATAAACAGAGCTGCAGTTCAGAGAGTCTTTGTTTCTAACATAAACAAGGTATAGGGCATAGCTCTGTATGTCAGCCAAACATTACTATAAGTTACAAAAATGATATATATGTATAAAAGAAGTGTCAGACCGTAATTGAAAAATTATATTTGGACATGAATAAATATAAGTAACTCACTTAACTCCAGAAATGCAGTAAGTATTTAACAGAAAATAACCCATATTAACACGTGTATTTTTTTTTCTGTGAAATTAATTTAATTCAATATACTAAAACTCAGAAATGAGGAAGTTTGCATAATTAAAGTATCAATATGCATATTGAAGTTTGTCTGTCCTTGTTGAAAAACCTTATACTTATAAAACATACTTAACATACACAAGTTTTGTAGACCTAGGAGCAGAATAGCATACTATAGGAAATTTGATTAAATATACAGCAAAATTATTTTTTTTTAACACACATGCTTTGCAGAGTCATTAATGGCAATGATATTTTTCACTTAAAAGGGACACAATTCTTAACAACCAGGTCACACTATAAAGCCTGAAATCTGTAAAGAACCCACTTAAATACTGTTTTTTTCACTTAATTCACTTCTTCCTAAAGTAACATTTTCTGAACATCATGAACACTGACTTTCAAGTCGTGATTTTAAATTCTTTTACAGTTTTATATTTAGTTCTAAAAAGCAAGCAAGCCCTCGGGTAGCCCCATTGGCCCACAAGCCTGTCAGTGGTGCAAGCTGTTCCACTGCATAGTGGGTCACGGCAGAGTTACTGCCGTAAACAACGTTGCAAACTTCCAAAGCCTGCAGAGGTCAGTATAGCGACATCAACAAGAAATTATATAGCTTCTCTGAATAGATTAGCAGCCACAAATATTTATTTTTAAAATGCAAAAATGATGTATCATTCTGGCCATTACTGTAACGGTGGGATTACTATGGCATGTGATGAGTTTTTCCTGCAAATATCATATTGCATATATATATATATATATATATATACTATTGCATATGCTAAAAGTTTTAAGGATTTACTTTTGCATTTGAATTTGTTGATTACAAAGGGTTAAATGTATTTTCCTTGAGAGCATTTGAGAAAAGTTGTTGGGTGGGCATTATGGAAAACTTCAGCTTGCTCTTCGGAAGCTGTCTTTTCTGTGTTGCCCTGTCAATGACCTCCACTGTGACATTGAAGGAATACCCTCCGTGTGGGTGAGAAGTAATTTGCTTCAATAGCTCTTCTGCCCCAGACATGTATAAAAAAGAGACTGTAAACATATACCCTGCGTTTGCTTTGGCGCTGACTGAGCTGACACCATCAAAGTCATTTAGAGCAGAACTTTTAGACGTTTGTGACAAACTAGACCAGGACGAATGATCCAAACAGTAAAAGCAAGACTCTGAACTCAGTGCAATGAAATCTCCAGGAATGAAAGGAAATGACAGATAAATAGTGCTAATCAGACCCTTGAACACTACCATATTAATTGTATTTACCCTATTGGCCAGCTTTTCATGACCTGCCTGCTCATGGCACTAAAAGTGGTTGCCTCAGTGTTTCACTGCACATTTTCAACTGTGCATTAAAGAATAAGTAGATGTTCAGACATGACCTTGGGGCCCACAGAGAAAGATTTTGAGAGGCACAAATTGGGATTAGACCTATGTGATTTGCTTCCTTCAAAGCACTCCACTTAGGCAGGCAAAAGTAAGTACACAGTACCCACACCATTAAATTTTGCCCCCCTCTGTCTCCCTTCTCCCCCCACCCTCCTCCTCCTCCTCTTCAAAAAAAAAAAAAAAAAAAAACACCAACTGATTGGTAAAAACATCTGAAACAGAAAGACTATCCTGAATGTGAGTGATGGATCAGACACTGCTACTTCTATTTATGCATCTCTACTTGAACTTAACATTGCACACAGATCTATGGCTTTAGAAGGATTACATTTGAACTTTCTTGGCGTTAAGAGACCTATTTTTCCCTTCATTTCTGAAATGCACATGCATATATCTATGCAATACATACAATTATATAGAAATTACATAGTGTTGATGTCTGGCATAAGTCCAAGCTGGCAAAGTAAAATGATAAATGATGAAACACATCTAACTCCACTTACTGTCTCTGCAAATGTCTAAGTTGTTGTACTAGTAAAGATTCATGAAATTAGTAGTGCTCATATACATATTAGTTGCATTCAGGTTTTAGTTATAGCTTTCTGCTACATGACAAATGTTGTAGGTTCAGGTATCCGAAGTGTCAGGAAGATTTAATGCAGCCTCATCAACTCCCAATCAAAAACTATCCCTGAGAAGCTGATAAGAGCCAGTTGTAAGAAATTTAATGGGTGGGAGGGAGGTCACAGAGAAAAAGTTTAAACGTATATTAAATCCCAACTTCTACTGAAATGGCTTGTTGCCCGTAGCAGCACTAGCATGACACTGAATCAAGTACCTGCTTCATGCAGTTCCTGCAAAACCAAATCTACGGATTTCTTCCTTTGCCATGCTCATAATTATCTTTCTGAGAAAGACAAAGAAATGCAGCTCACAGCCTGTCTCCTTATATTGTATTGACATGGAGAGTTTTCCCTGTAATCCATATATTTTTTACAGAGTTGTATTTTGCTGCTGAAAAGAAGGGACAAGAATGTGTGAACTATAAATTAATACTTTTAAACAAAACAAACAAACAAACAAAGATTTTCACATAAGTTAACATATTGAAAGAGTAGAGGAAGCTTAAATAGACCAGTTAATAGAATTTTATTTTCAAAGATCATGTGACTGTGCTGGAGTAAGAAGTATTAGCTTTCCTAAAATATTCACAAACTAGCTTTCTCTTTGACATTCCGTTCATGCGTGGTAGATCTCAGACCAGCCAAAGCAAAAGCATAGATAAGGGAATTTTGGTCTGAACACGGAATAAAGTTCAGTGACTTGAAATTCCCACAAATAAGACAGCTAAAGGTGAACAGCTAGTAATATAGATGTTATCCTCACAACCTTGCTTCTTATTCACTTATTTCCCCCTGTGCAGTATGGCTGCAGAGTGGAGATGGAGATCATCTGAGCAGAAGTGCTTTGTCCTCACTTTGCACAGCTATGCTTGATGGCTCCTGGTTCTAATTAATTAAACTCAGCCCTGTAAAACAAATGAGACTTAAAACATTTCTGATTTTGGAAGGTTTGGAATAACTGTGTAAGAGAACATCAAAACCTCATTTGCCTTTTCATCATCATCACTGTATTTCTCACACCATCAGTGGTGTACACCAAACAAGAAAGAACTCATAATTCCTGTCAGAACTTGTTGTTTGGGTCCTTTCCATTCCCTAAACATTAACAATAATACTGTAATTTTTAAGTTAATCTTTCAGTTCTCTCTCACCTCTCCTCTGAAGCTCAGGATTAATGGGCAGGGGAAAGAATCCTCTAGAAAATCTACAACTCCATGAGTGCACCTTTATTTCATTTAGATCAAAGTATATTTACTGAGCCAACAATGAAAGATGGAACTGTTGGTAATCCAAGGCTGGGACAAGTGTGCTCAAATATTTTCAAGAAATATTAGATCCACCATGTCAGTGGCTGCCTACTAATTTCAGTAGTGCAAAATACCACATTGAGTCTGTCCTCAGGGAGTCTGTAGTAGAAATCCCATTGGCTTCAGAAGAAGCAGGATAAGATCAGAGCACACTTTCTCCAGTTCCCTGGAAAGATCTTTGGTAGAAGGCAAATAAACCCAGCCTTGGCATACAGTCTTACTTCTTTCTCACACGTGCCAAATAATTTCCCCTTCACACCACTCCCCACTTTTAAGAGAAGTGTGAGAAGCTACAAACAAAACAATGTAACAAAAACAACGAATGGAGGCAATGAGTGCTGTAAATATAACCAATAGTCAAATATATTCAGTATTTCTCAGTCTCTACCCCCCAAAAGAAATAAATAATAATAATAAAAAAGTTCAACCCCACAGACATTTGGCTAACTAGAGCTCTTTAAATCAACTACTTACATGGTGGGTACATGCAGCTATATGTGTAGCATCCTGGGCCACACAGCAGAAATCATCATAGTCTAGATATAATAGAAAAGGTATACATTTGCTTCTTGCACTATGCAAAAGATATCCTCATTATATATAATTAGAAAACTTATTTTTCCCCTGCTGCCCTAATTTGTTTTTTCTCTTCACTTTTAAAATTTTCCATTGACTTTAATTAGCTTCTCTCTGAAATCACCAACCAGGTGAAATTAGAGCACTTTTTAAGTTTAAAAAATGTAGTTGGATTTTTTCAAACTTTTTTTTTTTCCTGAGCTTTATTCCCTGAGGCCAAATCCTCCCTGTTCTTACTCATGAGAGTAGTGCTGTGCACTTCAGTGAGGAAGCTTTCCAGAGGAAGGCAGGTTTTGGCCCTAGTGGGATGTACCAAAGCTTTACTAAATATAGATGTAAGACATATGAGACAAATCCTCACTGAAAGAAATCAGCAGCGTTCCCCCTAAGTCAATGAAGCTAATACATTTACTGCAACTGAAGATTTTTCCATGTGTTTTCAGACTTCACAAGTCTTCACCAAATATTTATCACTTGTGAAATGCTGTACTTTTTGCTAACAACATTTCTATTCTTTCATTTAAATGCTCATCATTATACAATCAATACCAGTGATTCAGTTTCTGCTACTATGACAGGAGCAAATTTTGCCTAAGAGAAATCATTTGTGTGGTCTATATGACATAACGTATCCTTAAATATCTTATTGTTACTTAAGAAATTAAGAAACAAGCCATTTAAGAAATACGATAAAAGATATCATTAGCTGCAAAATAATACAGCTCTGAGCTTTAAAATGTTCTACTGGAGCTCTGGAGCTAGAGACAGTCATGTCCTTGTGATATTTCAGTGACAATTTCTATTTTAAGTGTCAAAAACAACTCTGCTATCTGGAGCAAGTAGTGTAGTATTCTCTCCTTTTAATATTCTAATCGTGAGGTGTAAAGTGAAATGGTTGCACAGTGTAATGGTGGTAAAGAAGCTGAGTGTCAATGAGACGGGAAAGGTGACAGACACGGAATGAGTCCCCAAGGTGCTCTCCAAGTGCATTGGATAAAGATTCCCCTGGGAAATTTTTCTCATTAGTTCTCAGACACAGTTCAGTAATTCAATAGCACCAGGTTACCATTAGTCACAAGACCAAAATATGTTACTCTCCATGCTTTAGCTCCTTGATTTGTATATGTCATTTTATGAGAAAAAATTATGAGATTGTCTATCATTCAAAGTAAGTTCACGTGTTGTTTACATACCTGAGTATGATCCATGACAAGACTGACAACACTATTACCAGACCATACAAATTGAACAGAAACAGACACTTTTTTGATATTTGAAATTGCATTAATGAATGATTGCATTGTATGTACACAAGAGAGACATTACAGATTGATTTTCTACATTAGTACCTGAAAAATTAATTATAGCTTGAGAAGCAAACCTAGAATTATCAACAAGTAAAAAGTCAAAAAAGCTGGATTGTTTCTTTGGATATTGTGAGGTTAAAATAATTTCTCTGTGCTTAAAGATGAAATGTGTATGTATTCAGTTAATATGATGGGGAAAAGTAGCTAAAAACTTTGATGGTTAGCTAATTTTATGTGTAATTACTCTGTGAAAATGTTAAACCGAATAGGTTATTCTCGACATTTTTTTCTATGCAATAAAAATGTACTTATTTCTATGCTATCAAAGTTAACTGCACTCCCACTCAGCACTTGAAGGGATAATGGCTGGAGGTGTTGTCTCTCTCATTACCCACCAGGGTGGAAAGAAAGGAGTGTCCATCCCCAATGGTCATTTAAATACTTGTTGTTATATTAAAAAGTAGTCACAATGAATCTGAAAAAAATAAAAAAAATAGACACCCAAGCATAAGAAGTTATTATATGTTTTACTAGTGCAAACAGGATTAGTTTGTCTTTTTATGTACCAGTGCATGTGCTCCAGAATGTTCCAATTTAGTTTTCATTCTTGATTAACGTATTTAGCACTCATCACTGCACCTTGCACTCATATTTAAGAGACAGAAACGACAGATAATTACTCTGCCGAAAGTAGTTCAGGAAAGTACAGATGTTTTAGTGTTTGTTTTTTTTTTTTTTTAGGAAAAAAAAAAGATGCCTTCTCTGGCAGCTTTTTCATTTTACTTCAATTTGTTTTATGGAGTGTGGTGCCTTTTTTTTTTTTCTTTTATGAAGAGTGTACAACATTTAATAAGAGAAACAAAAAAACGTTTGCATAGAATTGTCTGTCTTGAACAAAAAATATTGAAATCTGTCAGTCAATAGGTGCTTCATTTTTGACCCGTCAGCCTGGTGAGAGCTTGATCTTTTATTGCAGTCAGATCAAAATCGTGTACCTGAGGTGTCTCATTTAGCTTACAAAATCAACTTATTAGTAGAATTCCTTAACAAGAGGAATTATATCCCCAACAAAATTATATCTTGTGCTGTAAACAGAACTCACTGTTTCATGACTAGATTCCGATATACTTACCATTGTACTGCAAAAAGGCCATATGTTAAGTGTTGTGGTATCTGTGCCAAATAAATCATTGAGAGCCAATTCCTATTAATCTTACTCACATATGTTATTGCACTGAAGCTGGATGTTTTACTCCCATGATTAAGATGAGAATGGTTCTTCAGTTTCCTAGAAGTGTGAACTCACCTGTATCGTGTATATTATTTTCTTCAAAGCTGTGCACTGCAGCCTCCAAATGAAGCTCTTTTAATTGAAAATGTTTCTATAACTCTTTAACACTGAGCTATTTCCAATCTAATGATCAGGATCCAAATAAATATACCAAATACTTATGGTATTATGTGCTATACACAAGCTCATCATTGACTTATGAATTGTAAATATTTATAAGTGGCTCATATTAAAGTAGTTGTCAACTGCAGCTACAGTACTTCACCTTCTGTCACTCCCAGGTATCAAGGGGGCTGATTCAATCACTCTCTTGTCAGGCTACCTTTCTTCTCCTGAATACCCAAATCCCTAAACACAACAAAATATAAATGAATGAAAAGTACTAATGATGCATCATTACCGAGAGGTACCAAGTTTTTTAAGGTCCTTTGCTGACTAAATTTTAAATTAGCACAATTATTCAGAGCATTCCCCAAGGCACCATTCATTATGCCTAGCTGCTGAGCTGAGGAACACTGCAAACGAAATATATATTACTGTCCACATGTCTGTCTGCTTTCCTGGAGTAGGAACACATGTAATATCTTCTTGAAAAGGCAAAACTCAAGATTCATATATAAAATGTTTTTTGTATGGAAAGAAATACAAGTATGCATGTATTTTAGAATGGATAATATTACTCCATTATTATTAGTGCTCCACTACCTAAGATGTATTTATTATCCTCAAAGATCGTGAATAACATAAACATAAACTTAGAGACTATTTTATTTAAACTGGTGTTTCATCTACTCCCTAACACAGAAGTTTTAATCTCAAGTGAAATGCAAAGTCTGCTGGAGCTGGGAGATAGAAAGTCTCTGATCCTGCCTAAGCCTTGCTGAAGCTTGGGCTGCACAGTGGATTAATTTCTGCCTTGGCCTTGTGTTCAGCAAACGTGTCTGAGTGGACACTTTCCTGACTCAGGTATGTATTGGGCAGTCAGGATATCAGATCTTTTACAGTTCCCAGGAGTAATGACCTGTGTTATATCTACCATGTATGTCAAAATTTTGTCAAATTTTCCTTTTTTCTTTTTTTTTTTTTTTTTTTTTTTTCATGGAGTAAATGAAGAGTCTGAACTCCTTGCTTATATTAAATATATTAATATTTAACCGTTCTCTGAAGGATAAGAAAGGCAACATTGACATGACAGATCCCCGAACTGTCCATAAAGTAGATCAATCCGATTCACCCAGCAGTACAGACAGTTTAATTCAGTATTTTTATAAAACAATGGCAGTATTTTTTAGAAGAATAACAAAACAACCAGTTATTACACCCACATTACAAGTTATTAAGAAAAGAGGAAAAAGCTGTGAATGCCTACATGCAAGTGATATGGGCTTACCAAACTGTTAAGGTGACAGCTCTTCTGGTAAAACCCAGTGCATATTTACTCTCAAACAGATGGAAATGGGTATATCTGCAAGAGAAAATCATTTCTGTATGTACCTAGCTGTGAAGTCCTGAGCTGCTTTTTTAGCCCAATGACATCACTGCACACAAGCCGGGCCCCACCACACAGATGTGCTTTCATGTGCAGTGATATCACTTTCACTAAAACACTAAAGGCATGACTTTCAAGCAGTTTTAAAATTCAGATCAGTTCTGCTCATATTTAATCTAGACATGTTGGTTTAACACCAAGCCAAGCCAGACCTTTTAATGTTCAGTGGCCATGATATAAAATTCTTCACTGTGTTGCACCAATAAATTCAGAAGTGCAGTGTAATTTGCTGGAGTCACTGTGGCTGTTGTGAAATTCAAGCAAGAGTTTAAAGCAACCCATCTTTATGTGTCTTACTGCAGTACTTCAGCTCTTTGGACAACATATATATATATATATATTTTTTTTTCTTTTCCCCATGAACAAGTAAGCACATAGACAGGATAACTCACGCCTGCTTGTTTTTGTCAGGTTAAAATGTGATTAAAGGTAGTCTGCAAAATGGGATTGGACTCTTCCTGAATTAGGAACAGTTTCACTGTGCAGTTATTTAGGAGTTGTTTAAAACAAACAATGAAAAGAAAGTGCCACTTGACACTGACAGCAAGTATCTCTGTTCATTTTGCATTGTCAATAGCTCCAGTGGTAGCACTATTCTTTTGACAGCTAAAAGCAGATGTGTGGGTTAAGTATGGGAGCAATTCAAATGTCCATAGTAAACTGCAGGGGGGCAGAGAGAGCTCAGAGAGCAGCAGCTTTAAAGTAATTGACTAATACAGTAAGGATATTAAAGTCATTTAGTGCCAAAAGGGAACACACTGATCCTTGACCCTGAGCCACTTTGGAGTAATCTAGTATTCAATCCAGCGTGTAATGACTGCCAGGCCTGTCAATCCTCCGGGCTCTCCAGTCAAATGCCTGTGGCTACTATTGGCTTATGGTAAAAAGACAAAAATGCAAGGAAATGCCTCTCAATCAGGCTATGATGTGATAATGTTATTGCTCCAATGTATTCTATATTGTCCCTGCATAGTTTAATCTGTTGAGATCCATGTCAAAAATTGCCCTTGTTCCCCAGAGGTCTTTACTCAACCTTTTAGTAATACAAGTGGATTTGAAAGGAGAGGGGTAACCCACTTGATGAATTGTTTCCAGTTAATATAAAAAATAAGAGGTCAACTGTGGCTTAAAGGCTAACCGTGGAAGGTATAAATTAGAATAAGCGTGCTAGTAATCTGATTAGTAAAGCCTTGCTCTTCATTTATCCTAATGGTTAAAATACTTTACAATAAATAATATTGACACAGAAATTTATTTACATGAGTGACACAATTCCTATTAAGTTTATATGCTGAAAAGACTTTCATCTGGGAAGCAATACAAAGAAAAGGTTCACTTGCTTCTCTCACTTCTTGTCCTTAAAACTTCTGCAACTACTGGGAATCTTGTACTTTAAATTAGGCACCTCACAGTTGAAAAATATAATTATTGCTACAGGCTGGGTAGTCCACTTGAGCTTGAGAGAAGGAAATTGCCATTTTTTGTTATTTTGAATTTGCTAATTAAAACAGGGAAAACTGACCCACATAGATTCTCTAAAGTTAAAAAGTCAAAATGGGATAATAATTATGCAAATTTCAATGCATTGCTGTAAAAAGGATCCTTATGTTTCATTACACACTCTCCACTATTTCCCAGTCCCACTTTCCAGGTGCTGTTCATAAACTTGGGAAAGAGAGAAGCCTAGGTGCTATCGATGCTCCCATTATTTTTAGAGAAAGGGGAGGTTATGTAACAGACACTTTGCCTAATTTTGTTCTGTCTGATTCCACAAAGCTCTCCACAGGGATGATGCAGTACGAAAAGGAAAGAAAGAAAGAACATCTCCTGAGAAATATCTTGCTTATAACTTTGAAATAACTTTAGTGTCAAAAACAAATGACTTTCTCCAAAATTCTGCCTGTCCTCTCTCAGTTCAGTGCCCCAAAGTCATTATTCAATGTAAGTCTGTATTTATAAAACCATTTTCCAGCCTGTACATACCCTTTACACTTGAAAAATTATGATTTTGTGGACAGTTTTAGGGGGTGACGTGGAGAGAGAGGAAAATTGTTCTTTTGTGCTCACTGAATTCCCCTACCATGACACTGGAAGCACATGCGACACCAACCGTGATCCCACCAGGAGATGTCTGGTTGTGTTGTGTTCCAGAGGACTTCATCCCAGGCAGTTTTATCACAAAATGGTGTTTTCACAGGGGAAAAAAAAAAAAAAATACTAAATCAAACTAACCCAAAGCATGATAGGACATTGTCATGTTATTGCCCTGTAATTAGTGAACATCAGTGCTACATTAATGGCTATAACCTACAGTTTGACAAAACAGGAACTCCTCTGAGCCTCCCAGGAACGGGGGTTCAGAGGAACAAATTCCCTCTTTTCTTGGGGAGCTCTCTGAATGGCTGTGACAGACCTAAGGACTAGGCTAAGCTCTAAAGTCCTTACCCAGCGTGTTCCCATCTATGAGCGCTCACTCACACCACTTCTCCCAGATAGCACTGTCAGTCTGCCCCTAGGGAGACAGTATCAACACCAGCATAAGCACCTGAGGAGTCCTTCATCTGGGATAAATTCAGCTGGGTGATTAAATGAATCTGGTTGATTTAAATGAACCATACTCTTTAACGCCCTCCAAAAGACATGTCTCATGGGGATGAGACTGATGAAACCAAATCCCCACATTTAGGTCATTGCCCTGTCTTCTGGGGGTGAGCAAGGCTTGTTCCAGTACCACCATCAGCCCACAGAGCTCATGTCCTCCTGCCTGATTGGCAGTGATTCAGGGCACTGATGGCCACTCTGCTGACCCCAAAGACTTGTTCCAACCTCAGCAGGACAAGCAGCACCCACCAGCTGGTGTGGAAGATGTGTGCACCAATGCTCAGCCCCCATGAGGGAAGAGTGCACACAGTCACCATTATCCAAATAGGACTCAAGGGCCCTGTGCTTTTGAGGTCTGGCCTACTCCTACTGTGTCAGCAGCAGCTGCAGCACAGAACAGAAGGCACAGGTTAACAGGGAACCAGAGAGACCTGATCATCTGCTGTCATAAGTGCAAGACAGTCACTTGTGGTATGATACACTCACTGCTTGGAAGCTTCCTCCCTCTCACACTCTTCTTCCCCTCTACCACACCTGTAAGAGCTGGTACTCACCCTTCTCCCATCCTCGACAAGAGGATTCCCTTTTCCCTTTCTTCATCGCTGTTTGAGGGAGAGGAAGTGTGAGACACCTCCACAGCTTCTCAGCCTGAGGCGGGCTTGGGAAGATCTGCCTCTTTTGCATTGTTTGATGAGGAAATCAAGGTAGCAATAACCAAGTTTTCAGGATCCTTCCTTTCTTTCACCCTCCAAATGTACTGTGTCTGGTTTTAACATGGGAAACTCATTTTAAAAAGGGCAAACTAGTGAGGATGGGGAAGGAAACAAGAAAAAATGCTGAGAACCTTTGCTCAAATGTTCTTAGAGTAAATATTAGTCAGGTATGAAACACCTTTTTTTAGAGAGAACTATGTTCTTGTGTTTCTTTCAGCCCCTCCCCCGCCCCAGCAAAAATTCATTAACTATTTCCTTGTCACTTAAGGAGCCTGAAGTGTCTGGAAGCTGATCAGAATGATGATCTTCAGAGCTATGATATTTCATGAGGTATGTTTTTAAATTGAAAGGAGAAGAAAAAACTTTTAGAAAATGCAAGAAAATACCCGCTGTTTCTTAACCTACTTGAAACCAAAAATGCCTTAGAGCTAATAGGTCAGGCATTGCGGAGACACCCACAAACCATTTCAAAATGCAGGTATCTTGGCTGTAATACATCTCCCTTTGTGTCTGTTGTAGGATGCTTGTGTTTTTATTTAAATTCCAGACTTTAAGTGCAAGTCTAAAAGCCACCTGGACCCCTAAGGGTCTGGATGTTTTTAAAGTGAATCTGTACTCATACCCCCTGCTGTCTCACTCTTATTAAATTAGTGTCATTTTGCAGCCTATGAGAAGAGAAAGCTTGTCTTTTGCACTCCTCTTTTAGGAGCATTTGAAACCATTAGTACCATTTTGTAAACATATCTTGAGATGACAGTGCAATCTTTTCAAAGTGGGGCTTCAAACACAGACATGCACTCACACAAATGCATGCATGCATGCATTCCACTTTTATGACTTTGGAATAAAAATGCAAATGAATTTATTATTAAGCATGGCACCAAAGAGAAATTTATGCACATACATTTAAAAAACAGACCCCTTGAAAATAAAGCAGTTGCAGCCTATTAATTTTCTTCTTTGGCAGTTTTTAAAATTCCCCTAAAAAAATGAAACAGCATGAATACTGTCAATATATCACAACAGCCACATTAGGTTTTGTGATATACATCATAATATAAAGAGCACTATTAGAGCACAACCTGGGAACCATTAAATCATTCTAAATCACTGTTACATTCCATTAGTGTCAATGGTGAAACCACATAATAGGCTTTATTACAAACTTCACCTTGGTAGGCCATTGTCTCTAATAACCACTTCTCTATGATGTGGTATCATACCCAGAAATCCAGGGAGATAATAAAGGCTCCCTTATTTCTTTTTTATTGGATGGGTAAAGTTAAATTTAGCTGTAAGTAAAAAAAAAATAAAAAAAAATCCTGAAGCTTTGTTCACTGTGAGTTGCTGCTATTTGGACAAAAAAAAAATTAGGCAGACTTGGGAGAACAGTTTCAAATAAATTTGAATCCTGGTAAATGCTTGAGGCCAAGGTAAGATAGGCAGTCCCAGCAATTACGATGTCATTTTTGAAATGCAGCTTACTACATTTATGCCCTTCTTTACACTTTTGTTCAGATACAAAGCATTGATTATGGAAACATTATAGGAATTAAATCTGTGTTCTCATATCTTCAACCCCTATATATTAAGCATCCATTAAAAAAGAAAGAAAAGGAAAGAAAGAAAGAAAGAAAGAAAGAGAGAGAAGGAGAGAGAGAAAGAAAGAAAGAGAAAGAGAGAAAGAGAGAAAGAGAGAGAAAGAAAGAGAGAAAGAAAGAACGAAAGGAAAGAAAAAGAAAGAAAGAGAGAGAGAGAGAAAGAAAGAGAGAAAGAAAGAAAGAGAGAGAAAGAGAGAGAAAGAGAGAAAGGAAGGAAGAAAAGGAAGGAAGGAAGGAAGGAAGGAAGGAAGGAAGGAAGGAAGGAAGAAAAAGAAAGAAAGAAAGAAAGAAAGAAAGAAAGAAAGAAAGAAGAAAGAAAGAGAAAGAAAGAAAGAAAGAAAGAAAGAAAGAAAGAAAGAAAAAGAAAGAAAGAAAGAAAGAAAGAAAGAAAGAAAGAAAGAAAAAGAAAGAAAGAAAGAAAAAGAAAGAGAGAAGAAGGAAGGAAGGAAGGAAGGCAGGAAGGAAGGAAGGAAGGAAGAAAGGAAGAAAAAAGAAAGAAAGAAAGAAAGAAAGAAAGAAAGAAAGAGAAAGAAAGAAGGAGAAAAGAAAGAAAGAAAGAAAGAAAAAGAAAGAAAGAAAGAGAAAAAGAAAGGAAGGAAGGAAGAAAGAGAGGAAGAAAGAAAAAAAGTGAGGGAGGAAGTAAGAGAGGGAGGAAGAAAGAAGGAAAGAGAAAGAAGGAAAGAAAGAAACAGAGAGAGGAAGAGAAATAGAAAGATACATAGACAGAAGAAATCTGAGCATGCCAGTGTTTTCTTGCTTCTTCCTGATTTTCTGGAAATGCTTCAAGAGAAATTATTGTACATAATTAAGGATCCATCTTTCCATCTTACAGGGCGAGATTCTGCTTGCCATAAGACTCATGATAGCACAGATCAACTCACAGATTGTAACATGGCCATGTGGGGTTAGCATGCAGAAGCTTCCCATTCCAGGCAGCTGGGGTATGCATCTCTGTGGGGGTGCAGGTCTGTAGGCAGCTGTGGAGGAATCCTGCCCCTTTGAAACTCATCCAACTTTGGTATTGTGTTCACTGGAGCAAGGACTTCCATCTCAAGATTTAAAAAGTTAGTTCACACAGGTACGCTGTATTTCCTGTAAGAGAACTGATGAATTTTGATGAATTAGTGTCTCCATCATTACAATATTTAAGCTTAATTGTGTTGCAGAAGCAGACCTGCAACTTCAATTCACACAGCAGTGCAGCCTCCCATCATCATTATTCAGATATTCGTGTGTCTGAAAACATTTCTTATGGTGATGCCTAACGTATAGCATCTGTCTTTATAATTCTTTCACGTGAGCTCAGTACAAGAGTTGGAGTAACTGGAAGGTAGATGTGAAGAGACAGGTGAATACACCAGTCTCATACTGTAGCTGAATTAATGAACTGTATCCCCTAGTCCACCTGAATGAGTTCTAGGGGCTGATGGCATTTTATCCTTAAATTTTCCTGTAGGTGCTGATTAAGGTCGGGTGTAAATAAGAACTGGTCATTGCTTCACAAACTGTGAAAGTTTTACAAACTCAAAAGTCCTTGAAGATTGCATCAGTTGTTATGAAAAAGAAACGAAGCAAAACAAAACAAAACAAAACAAAACTAACAAAACCACTACTTTCTCCACCAATAAAATAACTGGAAATAAAATAACTAGCAATAACTAGCAATATCCTCTGTTAAACACTTAAAACTAAAACATTTTTTCATTATTTCACCTATTCTAGATTTTAACCAGTTCCCCTGACTAAATCCTCCTTTGTCTATTCATTCCTTTTTGTACGTCTACCTTTTTTTTTTTTTTTTCTCTCATTCAAATGCTCCTGTTTTGAAATTTTTTGGTGTTCTCTAATACATTCTGTATCCATATGTGGCATTTTTGAACTTATCTTTTCCTTCTAAATGGCAATTTTATGTAGCATCTGATAGAGATTAAATACATGCAAGTCCTTAACATGAATTGGGAACAACAGTCAAGGTTTGTGTTGTGTTTCTACAATGATTCCTGTTAAATATCAGACCACCTTCAACATTTGTTTTAATCTCTACCAGATAATTCTGACTTTCTTATGAGAAAAATGTTTTACTATGCATGAAATGCTGTTTTAGAAGTGTGAATATAGTTTCTTTGTCTGCATAGCACAAATTTACCAATCTCAGGCAAACCATACCTAGTGCTGTAGCAATCCCACATCTCCAGCATGTAAGGTCTGAAGTAAGAATGTATAACTCTCTCTGAACTTGGAATATCCTCAAAGGTAGACAGATACAAAGGATACAAAGATACTCTGGATACAAAGGAAAATCTGTGTGATGACGGCGGACTACAGAAGGAGAATGTATGTTGAAGGAGATAAAAATGTCAATAATTCTGGGTGTCATGAAATGATTAATTAGAGATTTACTGATAAACCACAGTGAGTAGGCTTGCATCCATTTGCATCATTTAGGGAAATATAAAACCAATGTCAATGTCTTCAAGTGTGGATGAGGTTGGATGTGGTTGGAAGAGGAACATAAAGATGGGAAAAGGAAGTGAGAAATGTCAGAGAAGAGAGATAGAAAATACAGCTGGTCTTTTGGATACTTTTATCAAATCTAAGCTTCCTTCAGTATTGCTTGTTTGGCACGGCAGACACAAGCCCTGTTCTCAAAGTCAGCGTTGTATACCCTGCTGCTCTTATGGGTCTTTCTAATAGCTTGAAAAATACAAATGGTTTGGTTCCATTGACTAAAATGAGCCATAAGAAAGGTTTAACAAGACATGCATGTAAACTGTAATGAATAAAAAGAAGTATAGAAGTTATGAGAAACTATTTTGTTTGTATTAAGTTTCCTGGGGGCTTACAAGAGAGAATGCACTGATTTTGCTTTATTTTTTTTCACACCTGAAGAAACATTTTTACTAAAATGTCACCCTTGACCTTGTTTCCTTGTTTTCTATTTCCAGTGCACATTGTAATTTTTATTTACTTTTTTTTACTGCAACAGTTTGCAATGCCATTGGTATTGATGAAGATGAGAGCAAATTTCTTATCCTGGTTAAACAAGATGGATGGTGAAAAGTTGAGCTCCAGCTTGAGTTCCTTACCTTTTCATTCCTGCTTCTCTCTCTCTCTCTCTCTAACTAATACCATCTAGGCAGTTAAATATTTTGAAATAATAATTTTGGAGGGGTTGCATCATGTAAACAAAATACAAAGGCAGTAGTGACAGTGTGCTTAACTTTGGCTTTAATTTTCCTATGGTGTTAACTTGGCACCTGAGGCAACTTTCCCTTTCTGAGAAGTGTCAAAATATATCATGCATTAGTATCAAACTTAACATAAATTTGTTACTAATTTTAAGAAAGAGCTGACTCAATGTTTTAGGTGATTAATGCAGAGCACTAGCTATGGCTTCTTACTATGTGCACTATCCAGCTTAAATACCAAATTTAATCAATACCAAATTATGAAAAAAATTTTCATTTTCTACATTTTTTTTCCCAATGCTCTGATATAAGTTCATTTATAAGTTCATTCTTTGGGCAGTTTCTTTCATTCCTGGCATCAAATGGTGAAATAATGGTCAGACTTGTTCTCCACAGGTCAGCTTATAGCCCCACTCATTTTTCTCACTCTTCTCCAAGATGTTGCCACTGATAAGTGTATGTGACACAGAAATTTTAGTCCCCACTTATTATATGCAATGATGGCAAAGAATGATGTCAAAACATCTGTAAGATGTGCATGCTTCTGGGAAGAGGATTATGGACACTTGGTATCTCATGCTATTGCACCAGCAACAAAATACTGTTTTCAGTTTTCCTGAAGAACATAAACATTCATTAGCATTCTTATTCCTATGCTATCTTGTTTTCTGGTAGTTTACAATGCAAAGGATATATTATATGGTTGAAATAGAGTCATTTTTTCTTCTCTTAAGAATTTCTACCTTCACTTCACACTGTTACAAAATGTGCCTCAGAGAAAAACCTGTAGTCTGTGCACATCTTTAATACTGGTTAAAATAATTCTCAGACAAATGTCATTTAAGTCAGCAACGTAGACTGGACCAAAATGGATCCAGGACTAAAGAAGCACACATTAAAACTATCTGTATCCTTTTCCTTGGGCTACGCTAACCATTCAAGCAAGTAGAAGCAAGCAGGGTTGATGATTCTTGCTCCTGTTTCTTATTTGTGGTGACTAAAAAAAATCACCTGTTTTCTGTTCTGTATCTAACATATTGGCATGGCAGACTAAGGAATTAAAAAAAGGAAATTTCTCTTCATAAATTAGAGAATAATACTGTGTCTGTGTAATGCAGCTGAGGAAACGAAGCAGTAAGATTTTAATGAAGTATCTTTTTTTTTTTTTTTTACAGAAATATTCGAGAGCTTGCTGTGTTATGAAATATATGCAAGCATTTGGTGCCGCATGGTTTATAATGCCCTGAAGCAAGTTGTAAGTCTTATCAGCATCTCGGAAGATCAGAACTTTCCGTCTGGGTTTTGATTAATCAAATATATTATGAAATCTTTGCTATGTCTGATTTTTGAGAGAGTCTATTTTTGATATTAATATGTCTCTACAGATTAGATATACATCAGTTGTTTCATGAAAATAATTCTCTTATCTTTTTTCTCTTGTACAAAAAATTACGTTTTTTAAAATAAAAACCATCAGATAAATATTTAAACACAGATTTCCTTCATGTGTGTGTCTCTTCTATGCTATTTCACTTATAAGTCTTTGTACAAATGAGGCACTTTGAAATGTAGGATGTTTAAGAGTCTCTAACTTTTGAAACAATCACTAGAGGCCTGAAGACTACTTCCTAGGAGGAGACAGCCAGTAGTATTTCATTCAGTTTCTTTATGGCTGCATGTTAGAAGCCTGTGTTAAACCACGAATCTCATCCTATTAACCCAGTCATATAACCTTGAGCTATCCAGCCTTCCCGATGACAACACACAGTGCCTCTAACATGTATGTCAGCTGTGGTGTTAGCTTTTTATCAGATACAATTAATGTCTGAAAGCACCTACATTAAACAGACAAGTATGCATAGCTTGACTCAAAAGCATCTACAGTAAATTTTTCTATGTTAGAATAATAACATCAGTCACTTCTACCACTGTATTAAGGGTCTGTCAGTAATTACATTATAATCCTCTTTCATCCCTTTGGATAGGGCTAATGAACTTCTTTTTTAATTTCACTAAACTGGAGAAAATTGATGTTTTAATATTATAAATGTGCATATCAAAAAGGACTATCAAAATGAGTGGTCTCAAGTATTTTTATGCTCTCACTGTTCATGATAGCTCAATAATTTATTTGTTTTAAAACAAAAAAAATGCACCCAAGTGTTTTTTTTTTTTTAGATAAAAATGGACATTCAAGATTATTTAATATTTTAACTTGAAGGATAAAGCTTTTCTCTTTAGAGAGCAGATTTACTACACGAGTACAATCTTTACAAGCAAAATGGCAAAGAGTTTTACCACACAGGCATGAGGTCCAGTCCTGCCAGATGCTGAGCAGACTGAGATCCAGCTGAAGCTGGCTGGAAAGGGACCCAGCACATTCCAGGACTAAGTCCATAATGCATAAGCACACCAGCTACTTTGATACCAACAACTTTAAACATTTTGGTCTGTGGTGTCAATGATCCATGAACTAAGACATTTACTGTACACAAGTGACAGGAGCAGTTTAAGGAGAACAAGTGAGGGAGTGGTGTCAGCCTTCACTTTGACTCTCTTTGTTCACAAGATATGCCTTAAGCCTTGTGTTTACCTATTTACCACAAGTTCTGGGTTTATCTGTTATCTCTTTCGTTTCTCTGTGTATAATTTAGCTTTGCAAAAGTTTTTCCCAGCAAGTCATAGCTTTGCTGAGCAAACAATCACTGTAGTAAGTATAATAACTACACCAACAGGTTTACAAAGCCACTATTACACCCATGCTCTGTGAATATGTGTATGAGGTACATTTTGGACATACACATGGCCTGAGGCTCCTGGATTAGCTGTGTGTGATGTCCCATATCTGTGCATACAGAGGAGATTAGTAACCCAGGGAGTGCATGTGGATGCCCCAGTTCTTGGTCCACAAGTCTGGCATATGGCCTAAAAAAGCATTAGATATACTACCATTTTCTTGTGCTACACTTTCCTCTTTCATGTCCTGCCTCTTGCAAGTTACCTCTTTTATTTATTTATTTTTACCATTACTCTTCAAACACAGTACACAACAGCCATTTTCATTGCCTTTCTGTGAGCAAAGAGCTACCTATGCAGATTGGACTTTTTGTAGCTTTGCTCCAGCCATGTTAGGGTTCCTTGGGCATATGGGAGTGCTGGAAGAAGACTTTCATACTTGGTAGTATGTGGTAGTATGTCCACTGCACCAGACTTTCACCAATGGAGGGCTGAAGGCCCCTGTGGGGGTGTTATGGGGGAGCTGCTCAATGCAGAATGCATCTGGCCTCCTCCACATCCCTTTCCCCAGCCTCTCCTGTAGCATTATCCTTTTTTCTCACTCTCTCCCATGTACATACTACCCACATGTGCATAGTGCACACACACATGTACATGTGCACATAGAAACACGCAGGACCATGTAAATGAATGGATAGCCTGGAGGTAAATAGCTGTGTTAGAGCATTTTTAAAGGTATTATTAATGGTTTCCAGTGTGCATATTGAAAGCTCATGTTTGTGCAGGAAACAAATGTACAAATGCACATTCCTTTTCTGTATGCTGAAAGAGAAGCAGATAATTTTGTGATACAGAGTTGACAGACAGATAAACAACCCCAATTTAAAAATACATATGATGAACAGAGTTTCAGAAATGAGCCATAGCTTATCTTGTTAATTCTTACTATGTCTGAATAGTGATGCTATGTCTGAATAGTGATGAAAGGAGCAGTGCCAGAACTCAAGGATATGATGAATAAGAAAGAGCAAAATGACAACCAAGGCCCTGGTGACCAGAAAACAAGCTACAGTTTGTCCCCCAGAGAGAGACAGTGATGGGTTGAACTTGCCATTAGAGGGAAGATTAAGTGTCCTTGGTTCCTCAGTTAGTTAATTATACACTCGAATCTTTCCAGTATATCACATAAGCCAGGCATTTTGCGTTTGAATATCTGTATACTGACTACTTGGATTGCTTATTGGTTATTTCTCTTGACAACTCAAACCTGAACATTAAATCCCATTGGCAACAACTATCTGTCAAGAGCAAAAAAAAAATAAGATTTGTGTATTTAGTTTTCATTATAGAAGTGCTTGTAGTTGAAAAAATATGTACCTGTCAAGTTTTCGACATCTCGCTGGGGATGCAAGCAATGCTGTTGTGATTTCAAAACCTGGCTGACAAATTCACGTTCCAGTAGTAAAGACAAATCAAGGTTTTTTTTTTTTTTCCTTTTTTTTTCCTTTTTTTTTTCCTTTTTGCTTTTTTCACCGCTTTGACAGTCATACATAACAATTTGAGACCTAAGTGGCACTTTGATGCACTATTCCATTATTAAGTGGTATAGTCACTATAGAATAGATGACGGGCCTGTACTCAAGGCATTGTGAATTAAACAGCTTTCAACAATGGGGGAAATTGAATGGCCTAAAGAATTCTGAAACATAAAAAAATAATGATTAAAATGTGTTTCAGAATCAGCAAGGCATATAATTTAAAATAACGTCAGGTACTGAAATTCAAACTAAAGAAAACAAAGCATATTTTAGAAGAATCTTTAAAGTTATGAGGAAACATTAAATAATTAGCAAATATCACTAAACCTGCAATTAGTAATTTTAAATACGACTCTTTGATGAACCTTAGAAAGTTAGCATGACATAAAAAATCCTACCTAAAATTTAAGATATGAAGACATAAAGCCTTTTTATTTATTTATTTATTTTTTATTGTGACAGTACTTTGACAGTATATTAATTGACTAGTTTTGTAGGCGCATTTCCTTGTGCCTAAAGGTAAAGTTTTAAACTAAAGTAACATTGACTTAAAGTACTTAAATTAACTCTTTTGTCAATAACTCTACAGCTAATCAATACACCTGGAATTAAACAACAGTTTTTGGCCAGAAGGCATGTTAATCCCTGGTCTCTTTTTGTTACAATTCATTAATCATTCAGCCACTTCCAATAAAATGATTTATTTCATTGTTTGAATCAGAAATTTTGATACACCAAACAGCCCATAGTGGCAAGTAGAAAAAGGAAAACCAAAGAAAGGTCTCCAACATGACTTTTTTCTTTTTTTTTTTAATTGAGAAAACAAAAATTCAAAAGCTACGTTGATAACAATTCATGCTATATTTTTAGTTAATAAAATGTAAGTAGATATTTTTTCCTATTAAGATAAAAAACAAAAATGTATTACTTGTTATACCCTAGAGCATAATTGGTCATATATTATCTTTTGTTTTTAAGATTATTAAAGGCTAAGAAATTACTTTTCAAACATTGATCCAGCAAGATTACTAGGGAAAAAACGCCACCAAGCAATGAAAATTCTATTAATCCACAAAATTCTAAAATATTTGCTACAATACTTATCTCTTTGCAGTTCTGACAACCATATCAAACTGATCTCTATCTCTGAATAGGATGTGGATTACAATTTCAGTTCTTAGCACTCCAAATCTTTTCTTTTTCTTTATTCTGCACTAGAAAGACAAAATTGAATTACTGCTTTATCCTTTTCAACTGGTAATCCTTCAAAGCATGTAAAGCCACATTAAGAATGCAGTGTACTTTATAAGATGGCATAGGGTATGGCTCATATCTGCAGTCAAAAAATATAAAACAAAACAAACATTCTGATTTGGATGTGATATGTTAAAAGATAAAGCTGATTTGAGTGAGTTACTAAAAGAGATTTCATCAATATCCCACTTTTTCATTCCAAGGCACTAAGGGAGCAAAAATGAAATGTAATTATGAGAAATAAAATAAGGATTTTCTTAGTTACAATTCCTGGCCCTTCACTGATTGCAGTAAATTATAAATTATGCAGTCAATGTAGGCCAACAAAAGAAGACATCTTCAAATCTCAGTCAAAGGTAATTACTTAAGTCGGCTGAATGTTCCCTTTTCATAGAGCGTGATCTCTCTTTGACAGCTCACACTGACAGATGACCTTCTCAGCAACGTTCTTATCCTTCGGATCATGAGCAGTGTGCCTCTCTCCCTGAATATCTCTATATATTTGTGACACTAAGCTTTCAAATACAGCTATTGACAAATCAGAACATCAGTCTAAGTGCTGGTCTTCCTATCACTCACAATAAAGTAGCTATCACTTGTGGTGTTGTAGAGCAAGCACATCTCTGAAAAATGAGTTCTCACCAAGTGCTAATTTGACACAGCTCGCTTGCCTTCCCATAATTGCTCTGTCATTGTCAGTTGGCAGTTCGGGCTCATTCCTGGAAGCTGTGCTGTACAATTGGATACAATTACTCCCATTTACCACCACTATTATGCCACTGATGTTGCCCAGTCCGCATATTGACATGCCTCATTAAACCTGGATGCAGGCCATTAATGAACATTGTTAGCATTTCTCTTAAACTTTTTGCCTCTAATAAACAGTCAGTGTTCCATGAAGGAGCACTGCCATCCTTGTGATATGATATTTATTATCTTATGGGGGAAGGGGACTCTGCAAATGGAAACTATCCAGATGCTGAGAGAGAGATATATGGTTAGATCAGCAGAGAATAGCCCTGATCAGGAGGACCTTTTCCATCAGGGGCATCCTACCATTAACCAAGTGACCTCTCCTATCCAAAAGAAGACAGGAAGGATAAACATGATAACCTCAGCATGGCCCAGTCACTGCAGGTTTCTCAAGGTTGCCCTGGCTTCCTGCTGCTCCCCCTGGCCCCCTCCTACCCCCAGGTGGTGCTGCGGGATGCAGCAAAGAGCATTTTGCCCTGGGTCCTCAATCCATTATGTCCAGCCGCTCCGACGTGCATTTTTATTCAGAGATAATTATGTGTTGATCAGAGAAGTCAGCGGCTGTCACCCATATGGCAGGCACACCTGCAGTGTGACATAGGTGGTAACGATGGCATGCTCTTGAGCTGTCATGACAGGGACAGGGACTTTATTATGTATATGTCACCATTTCTCTTAGGGAAATTATCCTTTTCCGTACAATGACAATAATGAACCTTACAACACTTTCATAAACCCTGTTTCCAGGCCCTTTCCTTGACCTTCATTAAAACTCTGCCTAGCAAATTCACTGCTTTATGAACAAAATGCAGACTTTCCAATCAAATGTAAGTGAGCTTTTGGAGTTCCTTTTTAACTGCTTTACATCATGTGGCCATCTGGATGGTCAATGACCCTGCAGAACACATCCCACTCTTCCAGCAGACCACATGTAGCAGGACTAGGATAGGATCAGCTAGTTTTTAAGTACCAGGAATCTGTCTAGGTTTTAGAGACTTTTGCACTGAAAACTAGGCTTATAGGAGAAATTTTGTATCTCTAAGTTAAAGATAACCCTTCTGTCCAATATAACATAGGGACAATTATTCTCTCTCTTAGTTTTGCTTCATTCTTTGCATATTTCCTTCTGCTGTTTGGTTGATGACACAACAGAAAGTCTCCATGGAACTGAAACCAAAGAAGAACAGACAGAAAGGCATCTTGTATCCAGAGAGAAGGAAGAGGAAAGAAAGGGATGTGAGCTTATGCTATTTCTCTCAGGCATCCATAAAAGCTATGCCTGAGTATCAAAAGGGGAAACTGAAAAACTCCCATAATAATGTCTATTATTTATATATATATATTTTCTTCTTCTTATGATTTTTTTTTCTTTTAAAGTGGGTCATTCTAATTACAGTGTTCTCAATTAAAAAATAAATAAAGACCAAGGCATTAGAAAAGTAGAAAGTAAATTAATGTTGTCAGTGTCTTTTGAAACAGCCAGCTACTCTTTTTTAAAGACTTAAAACTTTGAATATGCAGTTTAAATTGACATTTATTCACCTTTGGGTTATCTTTCATACAGATTTTAATGTGTGAGTGCATGTGAGTAATATGCCTGCTTGCCATGGTTGTGCTTAACATATTTCTCCCATTTTGATATATACAAATCTACTTTCCACTGCATTATTTCAATAGCAATAGAATACTTCAGAGAAGTAATTTCTTGCAAGTGAGTGCTATCTGTCTAGAGAGAATTGAGGATCCAGGGAATTTAGCTTTAAATTTACATTTTTACTTTAAATGGCTTTAGCAAAAGTTGCTAGCAGAAAAATTGTAAAATTAGGGACAGTTGCAAACTTATGAACTTTCTTAGTCTCTTTTAAATGTAAATATTGTACTGGTGAAAGTGCTTGTGGGACATGTATATGAATTCTGGAATAACATGCCCTTTTGTTCAGCTGTGGTCTAAATAACTATATAGACTGCAGAAATGTATCAAAAATATCTGAAAACTTTAAATGAATAAGCCCACACTTAGTGGGCTTACTTTTTACACTTAATGGCTTACTATTTTGTTCATATTGATTTGAATAATTTTCTCCACAGTGACCTCAAGTTACTTTTAAAAATATTAAGACTAGGAGATGAATTTGAGGTTCTCATCTCTCTTTCTAAGGAGTTATGGTTTACTTAATCAATTAAGCACCACAACTACAAATAATAATATCATGATGCCACATTTAAAAGCTGAGACAAACAATGCCTCATCAACTAATAAAGTCCCTAAGCTTCCTGTCAGTATCCTGGTCAATATTTTAAGAGATTGTAGAAGTATTGCACTCCCACTGGAGACAAGCAAAAGAGTGGAGTATCATAGACAATTGAAAAGTCATTAAAATGTAGGTCATATCCAAAAATAATTACGAGAACTGAATCTGCTCAGGATATTGAAGTTAACTGTTTTGGGAAACAAAAAAGGACATGTTAAACAAGATTGGTCGAATCTCTGTTTATATCCACAAACATTGTATAACTTCACAAATAAACTAGTGCTGTCTACCAGTGGACTGGCCTGTATTATACTGACCAAGATACATACATAATTGACAAATGAATAAATAAAAGCTCTCTCATCTTCCATTCAAATATTAATTGAAACACATTTAATTCATGAGAACTGACTAGATTGCAGAGCAGAAGAATGTAGTTGCTGAAAGTATTATTTGCACATCAGGTAGAGGTTGCACACATAGCTTCTTGAATATCTCAGATATGGGTGCGATATTAAAATTGGCAGAGAAGCAATAATATTCCTTTTTTTTTTTTTTTTTTTTGATGGGGGGAAGAAAAGCAGAATGTTTACTATCTGGGAGGTGGAGGTTTTTGTCCTGTGATGTTATAATTCTGCCTCTTCTAAGTCTGGGAGTCTGGTCACTGTTATTCAGTCTGTACTAGGGGAAGAAGAAAAACATATCTAGGCTAAGGTTGAAAGGTAATAAAAAATAATGAAATCATGTTATTTTTCTTCTCTTCCCATCTAACTAGGAATGTATGACATGACAAGAACCATATGGGTTACTGGGTCCTATTCAACATATAGCAGACCATGACACAAATAATCTGAGTCCTTCTACTTTCACTTTCCTTTGAGTCACACCTATCTATCACCTAAACACATATGAGTTGGTGAGTGTAACAACACAAATCCCTCAAAACTACAAAGTCAAAGAAGAAAAAGAAAAGCAACCAAGGACAATGTTCCTACCTTGGATTCCTGCATTAGTAAGGAAGTTGTTCTGCAGTCCCATGTACTAAATCCATGTGAGAAATTGCTGGATATTTGTTTTGATGTACATTTGGTTCAATGGCAGTACCAAAATAGCTCCACGTGAATAGCCGATGAAGTTTTACATTCATCAACTTCCATGTATCTATTCGTTATGCAGCAGAAAATGCTGGTAACTAGCCTGAAAGGAGAAAAACAAACATAAATGAAAATAAGCAAGCAATTCATTTCCAAGGCTTTATATATATGAGTACATATTATTGCCACACTTGTTGTTCCTTTGTTTAAATATAAAAGAAAAGTAGAATTATTAAAATTGCTGTTGTATTTGTATCTGATAGCCTTCTACAATGGAGTGACTGCATCAGTTGACAAGGGAAGACTGATCCATGTCATCTACCTGGACTTCTGTAAGGCCTTTAACACAATCCCACATGACATCCTGGTCTCCACACTGGAGAGATATGGATTTGATGGATGGACCATTCAGTGGATAAGGAGTCGGCTTGAAGGTTGCACCCAGAGAGTGGTGGTCAGTGGTTCTATATCCAAGTGGAGGCTGTACCTTAGGGATCTGTCCTGGGACTGGTACTGTCTAATATCTTTACCAATGACAGAAATAGTGGAATCAAGTGCACCCTCAACCAGTTTGCAGATGACACCAAGTTGAGTAGTGCAATTGATACAACAGAAGGAAGGGATGCCATTCAAAGTGACCTGGACAAGCTTAAGAATTGGGCCCATGTGAACTGCATGAGGTTTAATAAGTCCAAGTGCAAGGTACTGTACCGGGGTCAGGGCAATCCTGGGCTGGGAGAAGAACTCATTGAGAGCAGCCCTGCAGAGAAGGACTTGGGGGTTCTGGTGGACGAAAAGCTCAACATGAGCCAGCAGTGCACACTTGCAGCCCAGAAGGCCAACTGCATCTTGGGCTGCATCAACAGAGGAGTGGCCAGCAGGTCGAGGGAGGTGATTGTCCCCCTCTACTCTGTCCTTGTGAGGCCCCACTTGGAGTGCTGCATCCAGGTCTGGAGCCCCCAGCAGAAGAAGGATGTGGAGCTGTTAGAGCAAGTCCAGAGGAGGGCCACAGAGATGATCAAGGGGCTGGAGCACCTCTCTTATGAAGATAGGCTGAGAGAGCTGGGGCTGTTCAGCCTAAAGTAGAGAAGGCTCCTGGGTAACCTCATTGTGGCCTTTCAGTACTTAAAGGGGACTTATAAAAAAGATGGAGAGCAACTCTTTGCTCAGTCAGATAATGACAGGACAAGGGGGAATGGTTTTAAACTAAAAGACGGGACATTTAGATTAGAGATTAGGAGGAAATTCTTCATTCAGAGGGTGGTGAGGCCTGGAACAGGTTGCCCTGACAGGTTGTGGATGCCCCATCCCTGGAGGTGTTCAAGACCATGTTAGATGAGGCCTTGGGCAACCTGATCCGGTGGGTGGCATCCCTGCCTATGGCAGGGGGGTTGAACTAGATGATCTTTAAGGTCCTTTCCAACCTGAGCCATTCTATGATTCTATGATTTAGGAAGACTTCCATGCAGACCTTGTATTTAGTGTTTCCTCTCATATCAGTTGCAGTTCCCGACAGTCTAAGCTTACAGAGTAAGGTAACTAGTTAAGTATGAGTATTGGAAATATACTCTCTAAACTTGTACCGACTGACCTTACAGACAATCAGATAAAGAAAACTGCTACAGATATGTCTTCTGGTGTCAGGGAGAGCAGAATACTATTGAGATATTTTCAACACAAGTAAGCATTAGAAAGAAAAATAATGAGGAAACCCAGAATCACAGGATGGTTGAGGTTGGAAGGGACTTCTGGAGGCCATCTGGTCCAACCCTTGCTCAAGCAGGGACACCCGGAGCCGGCTGCCCAGGACCATGTCCAGGTGGCTATTTTTGTGCCATCCCTCCAAGAAGGGAGACTGTACAATCTCTCTGGGCAGTATGTGCCTGTGGTCAGTCACCTGCACAAAAAAAAAAACATTTGCTGACGTTTGGACAGAACCTCTTGCATTCCAGTTTGTGTCTATTCCCTCCTGTCACTGGCACGACTGAAAAGGGCCAGGCTTTGCCTTCTTTGCGACCTCTCGTACCTTCATCCAGATTCCCTCTTTTCTTCTCAGGACATCTTTTGTTTCTTCTCCAAAGTCTATTCAGGAACAGCAGTTTCAGTCTCCCAGACAGTGTGTTACACACTCCATTTGGAACTTCTAAATTGGACAGAAGGAAGATATGTGGAAAAACTCACAAGTCAGTTACCACAGAAAAAGAAAAATAACTGTTCTCAGAAGTGTCCTTGAGTATCAAATGCAGTGGCAGCTAAGTTCCTGCACTTCCGTATTGGGTTTACATAGCAAGGTTTAGGTAGCAGGGGGCTGCAGGGGTGGCTTCTGTGAGAAGAATCCAAAAGCTGCCCCATGTTAGATAAGGGCCAGTTTCAGCCGGCTCCAAAGGGCACTGCAACTGCCCAGAGCCAAGCCAGCAAGCAATGGTTTTTTGTGCCTCTGTGAGAACAGATTTAAGAAAGGGGAAAAAACAAACAAACAAACAAACAAACAAGCAAACAAACAAAAATGCTGTGCCACAGCAGTTGGAGAATAAGGAGTGAGAACCAGCCCTGCAGCCCCCAAGGTCAGTGCAGAAGGAGGGCAGGAGATGCTCCAGGCACGCAGCAGAAGTTCTGCTGCGGCCTGTGGAGAGGCCCCTGGTGGAGCAGGCTGTCCCCCTGCAGCCCATGGGTCCCACATGGAGCAGATCTCCATGCTGCAGCCCGTGGAGGAGCCCCCGGTGGAGCAGGTGGATGTGGCCTGGAGGAGGCTGCGGCCCATGGAGAGCCCCCGCAGGAGCAGGCCCCAGGCCGGAGCTGCAGCCCGTGGAGAGGAGCCCACGCAGGAGCAAGGGATGTGGGGGGAGCTGCTGCCCATGGGGGACCCGTGCTGGAGCAGTTTGCTCCTGGAAGGTGGACCCTGTGGTATGGAGCCATGTGGGAGCAGTTCTTGAAGAGCTGCTGCCTGTGGGATCAGTTCGGGAAGGATGGTATCCCATGGGAGGAGCCCCACGTGGAGCAGGGGCAAAGAGTGACCATGAAGGAGCAGCAGAGACAAAGTGCCAGAGACTGACTGCAGCCCCTGTGCCGCAGGGAGGTGGAGGTAGAAGATGGTGGATGGGGGGAAGGTGTTTTTAGGTTTTGTTTGTTTGTTTGCTTGTTTCTCACTGCTCTAGCTTGTTAGTAATAGGTAATAAATTTCATTAATCTCCCTACGCTGAGTCTGTTTTGCCCATGGCGATAACTGTTGAGTGATCTCCCCATCCTTATCTCAACTCCTGAGCCCTTTCCACTGTATTTTTTCCCTGTTTTTCTCTGAGGAGGTGGAATGAGAGAGTGGTTGTGGTGGAGCTCAGCTGCCCACCTGAGTAAAACCACCACAACTTTAAAAGCTAATATAGCATGAAAATGGATGCTGAAATCTATTGGTAGGGTTTCAGTTCCTTGTGCAGAAATTGCTATGGGAGTGCTACTAGGGTGGGCCATCAACAGTGGCTCAGGTAACTAATGAAATTGCAACAGAACAAGCTTATGATTAGGAGAAGTAAATCACAGAGATTTGTGTGCTTGTGCAATTACCACTACATATAACCTGCTTTTGTTTCTACTCCTCCAGAACCAGCAGAATTTTATTCCTAAAACAAGAAGTTTCCCAGAACAATCTTCCCTGGCAAAAGAAATATCTGAGTTGTAAACCTCATTTTAGTTCCCCCAAAATGACTGAATTCTGTGGTGATGACCCCAGCATAAGTTCAGGACGGCATAGCATGGCATGAGAAGGAAGGAGAGGGGAGGGGAGAGAATAGGACAGGACAGGACAGGACAGGACAGGACAGGATAGGATAGGATAGGATAGGGCAAAAATAAATGATTATCAGTATATGTGAAGAGAGCTTCTAAATGAAAAATGGACTGTATTTGCACTGTAAGGGGAAGGTGTCAGATAAAGGGTGATCAAGCAAGGACATGCATATAGAAATGGGCTAGGCTGAGGGCATCCAGTAAAGCAGATAAAGATTAAGGCTTCAGATAGACTTGACTGGCAACTCTTTGGAGGCAACGGCTCAGGAGAGCCAGCCGTGTGCTGGTGAAAATCATGAATATATGAGGAAAAGAAAATGTGTCTGTGAGCAAGCAAATGTAGACTAAGTAACAGCAACTAGTAAGTAGTAGTGTATATAATTTGTGGTAGGAAGAGGGGAAAGACAAAGAGACCGTGAATGTAAAATCAGAAAGAAAGAACAGAGAAAGTGAAAAGTTTTGATCTACTCTCATTGATACTTTGAAGTGAATTGTCTTTCTCCATTCTGCAGGGGAGCAGCTGATGGAAGACCATTTCTTCTTTCTTTTCCTGGTTTCAGCTGAGACAGAGTTAATTTTCTTCATAGTGACTGGTATGCGGCTATGCTTGGGATTCAAGATGAAAATAATGTCAATAACACACCAGTGTTTTAGTTGTTGCAGACCAGTGCTTACACTAGGCCAAGGACTTTTCAGCTTCTCCTGCTGCCCTGACAGAGAGGAGGCTGGGAGCGCACAAGAAGCTGGGAGGAAATAGAACCAGGACAGCTGACCCAGACTGGCCAAAGGGGTATTCCATACCATATGGTGTCATGCTGAACAATTAATATGGGGTGGCTGGCAGGCGTGAGGGGAACTGCTGCTCAGGGATAGAATGGGCATCAGTTGGCAGGTGGTGAGTAACTGTATTGTGCATCACTTGTTTTGTATATTATTATTATTTATTATTATTATTTCCCCTTCCTTTTCTGTTCTATTAAACTGTCTTTATCTCAACCCCAAAGTTTTACCTTTTTCTGATTCTCTCCCACATCCTACTGCAGGGTAGTGAGCAAACAGCTGTGTGGTGCTAAGCTGCCTGCTGGGTTAAACCACAACATTTCTCCTTCATCATTCCACTCCAGAATATATCTCTGTGTCCACAGATACTATGGTAATGAACATACTATAAAAGACCAGAATAGATAGATCAGCAACCATTGCCAAGATTTTGGCTTTGAAATCTAGGTAGCTCTCAGGAGAACAATGGCCTGTTAGGAAATGTTTGCAACCTTACCACTTAGATGAGGCACCATCTGCCATTTTTCACAGATAGAGTTGACTTCAGAATCCCCTTCTGTCTTTACTGAGCACTATTACTGACTGTTTTAAGATACAGTAGGAGGAGATACATGAGGCAAATTTCCTGTACAAATTATTAAATTTGGTAAACGTCAGTTGTTTCATTAGTTTAAAATAGTGCTCATGTGTATAATTAGACACTACAATAAGTTTTTCATTAATCTAGGGCTTTTATATGACATAAATATACTGTAGCAGCCGTATGAAGGAATCGTTTTAAAAACTCAAATACTCTGATCAAATGACAATGTCAGTAGTAGATGAAAGCCCTAATTTTACAAGCTTTCACCTAGAAGTGTAGGTCATCCTAATGGCACTAGGCTTTGGGGGAGCCCCAGGAGTATGAGCTATAGACTCTAACGAATCAGCTCCTTAACCAGTAAAAATTGGCATAGCGGTATCCATTTGGACTGACTGATTAGTCAAACCTGGAAGTCAAAAAAACAAATGAGATGATCAAGCTTCCCAGGATAATTCTGTACGGTACTCCTCCTTTGGAGGCATGTCTTCATCATAAAGTGGAGCCCCATATAGCGAAGCCTGAGGTATGAGGAATTTAGAAGGAAGGTCCATAGGAGGATGTGCAATGTTGGTCTGATTTCCAGCTTCATGCTATATACAGGTACTCAGGATTTATGTGATTGTAATGATTCTGCAACCAGCCTGGGCTGCCTCATATCTAACCAGCACTGAGCATCTCTGCCCCACATTTTCCCAGTCTTCTGGCCCCTCTGTGGCAGGAGAGTTAGTGGATTTGTACTCCCCATGAAGTGGCACTTCCTCTGTGTATGAAGCTTGCTGCAGTTTTAGTGCATGAAGCATGCTGCAGTTTTAGTGCCTCAGGGGTGAAACAAATCTATCTGAACTCCATGGGACTCTTCCTGTTCACTGTGTTTCAGTCTCACCATTAGTGCCTAGATAGGGATCGCTGTGCAGATTCCTCTTACAGTCAAAAAAAAAAAACACCACAGAGTAATTTAGTTTTAATGACATGGCAATCTGATCTCCATGATACTTTACCAACTTGAATTATTTCACCAGATAATTTTCATACATGTAAATATATATATGTTTGCATGTAGATTTAGTAGTCTAAGTTATTAATGTATTTTAAGAATTGCACCATTTACAGTTTAGCTTATTCATGTATTTACTTTCATATAGAATTCCAAATAGTTTTAACAAGCCTACAGTTGTATTGCGATAATAGATCATTTTGCAATGAATAAATGTAACCACAACCAATACCTATTTAAAACACCACACCTAAAAAATGGACTTGTGCATTTGTGTTCCCAAGCAAAATATTTTTCACAAAAGGTAGCAATAATACTGGGATATTTATTGCATGTGTGCTGTCGTACTTGAGGATACATACAGTAATCCTATAGGTATATTACAAATGAAATGGACTCAGTTGAAGGAAAATATAATAGTAAATATAGAGACTTAGAGTCTGAACCTATGAGATGTTCATCAGCAGAGTCGGAGTCAACAGTTTCCTACTCAAATTTCAGAAGCATAGTGTCCTCCTGGATGTACATATCATGCTGATCTTAAACAGAGCCCCTATTCATGACCAAAATAACTGCACAGGGCAGTGGAGTTTCTGTTGTATTTGGATTTCTAGGCAGGAATGCTGCTATCTGATAATAAAAACAACAGAAATTCTTTGTTTCTGCAGAGACTGCAAATTATGAAAGGCTCCATTACTGATCTGCTTGGTGTTATTGTTTAGAGACCTAAAACATACATTGACTAGTCCTTAATGGCTTCTGTATTTACATTTCCCTACAGAGATTCATTTAGTTGGCAATGCTGACGACATTGTGCCTGATGTTGCATAATTTTTTTTTTCCTGTAACATACCTCCTTGCTCATTTTTGTGAAACTAGTGCTTGTTGTCTGAGGCCACAAGTCACTTGAACAAAACATTCTTTTTACAACATCATCCCAAAAGATTTTCACCATACTCAGAAACAGTACATGGCGAAGGATACCAGTTTGGGCATTCCGTCAGTTTAACAGCACCAAATGATTTTCAATCACCAGAGACCTCAGCCTGTTCTCTCTGGACTCGATGTGAAGAATTTTATGATGTATTACAGAAAATGTAAGTAAGCAAAACTTAGGCCTAGTGATATGATAGTTATTCCTGCAAATGACCTAATGACTCTAATGAAGAGAGTCTCCAGTCTTTGCACGGATGAAATGAGACAGCAAGGATAAGATTCTCCATCTAACTTCATCTGTGTGAGTAGACTTCCCAAGCATAATCATCTACTGCCTGTTTAGATGGCAATTTAAGAATACTGCCTAATCTCCTGAACTCTTTCTGCCTCTGCAGAAAGCTGTGGAACTTGTGCCACACAGGCGAGCTCTAGGCACATATTCCAGATAGAATATGCAGAATATGTAGAACGTCTCTACATCTGAGTTAGATACCTAAACATTAATTCACAAACAGTGGAAAGAAACAGGTACACTTAGGCTTTAATCCGTTGTCCTATTATAGATGCCTAATCTAGGGCCACAAAACAGTAGTGTGAGAACCTTATTTTTCCTTTGACTCCATCGAGAGGGATTTGGTTGATTTGTTCTTATGATATTACAATCTAGATGGATGAGTCCCACACCCCATTTCTAACATTATTTTGGCAGAGGTTGCCATTACTGAGAATACCTCCACCACAGACAACACTCCTGTTTCTGAAAATTTTGGTTTCTGACAGTTCATGCTTCCTTCCAGGTTGCCAAAATGGTGTTGCTAATATTGATAACAAGTGTTACCTCTGTGCTGTTATAATTTAATAACTACTACAGCAGTTTTCTGAGACAGAATACCACATGTGAATAATTATTTCAATTTTGCTGCAAAATCACTAGTGAGTGCATGGGGATATAGCACATGCCATTAATTTTTGCAAATGTGATACCTGCCAAAGCCTGCCAAAATGCCAGTGTCTTTTTTTTTTTTTTTTTTTTTTGGCGTTGATCTGTAGCAAGTAGAGAAAGAATTTCTTCTGGTCTAGCCCACCAAGTGCTACTACTATATTTTTGTAATAATAACGCTACTGTACACTCATAAGCAGGCAATGACCAGTGGTTTCATTTGACAAACTAGATAACTGAGATGTCACACGAGGTCTCAGAATTTGGAACAGCTCCTGAATTTCCCATATGATAGACTGAAATGTAAACCACTTTATGCTGCTTTTCAAAAACATCTGCCAATTATGTGTGCTTGACTAAGCTGTCTTTAAGTAGTTTCAAACTTAGATCAACATGCCCTTGTGGGGTAGAAATTTCAGCACCTCATTGCTATCTTCTGAACAGCTGCAAATAACAGAACAAATGTACATTGCTTCCTCCTCCAGAGGGCCATCTGACTGATGGATAATAGCTCAGGTCTGCTGCTTCTCTGAATCTGCTGACCAAAATCTATGCCATGGGCTCGAAGACTGTATCTTCATAACCTATTGACAAGGCAGGCAGAAGAAAGAATACATGTTCACAATTAGACTGTATCATAATTAATATACATAAAGAGCTAGAACGAGGCCTTCCTGATAGCTATGGTTCTTGTATCTCACTGATTTCAAATGTTTGGTTTTAATGATGTGATACTTCTACTCAAGACATTGTTTTAATCTGTAGAAGTTACCAAAAAGTTCTGTCACTACCTCCATGAATCTGTCTCACCCATGTTTCTACTACATACATTTGTCCAATCTTTTGTTAATCGTTGAATTATTGATATTAAGTTTTGTGCTTCTTTCTGTAAGTCTCAAAGCAGGTAACATATCTAAACTATCAAACATCAGAAATTCTCCAATATAAGCAGTATATCACACATGTATTTTCAGGTATTAAAGTACATAGCAATTAACTTGGTTTTCCAAAATATTATGAGCATTAATAACTATGGATGGCACGCTCTCATAATGCTTTAATTGTCTTTGGTTCTTCAGTTTGAATCATTCAGTCCAACACTTATTGTGACACCGTGTATGCAGTGCTGTGTCTCAGGAAAGGAGCTGTGTTGTTTTAATAATATTCGTAAGTATTTTATCATGCAATCATCATAGACCAAAGAGCTTTCGAATAAAGAATTTTCCATGTGCAACAGTTATAGAAATAAAGGCTATTGTAGCTGGAGGTCTTGGATGTTCCTGTAATAGAGGCACAGAATACTAATATTAGTAACGATATTGCCAAACTGAAAGTTAAAGAGAGTCACCTTCCTTCTCCTTAAATTGTTTTCATTAAAACACACATTGAACATGTTTTTCTCAAATAATCTGCCACTCCAAAAAGGTTTCGGGATTCTAGGTGCCAGGTTCATTGCACTTCAAGCCAGAGAGAGTTTTAAAGTGGAGTCTTATAAAGAGTGATTAGTTAACATCTTTTTAATGATGAATTAATGATCAGTAAAAGCACTGTAGTTCCAATATGTACAGAGCCTTGTATCCAAAGGCACAGGTTCAGTGAGAGCTGTTTTGCGACCTTTGTGGTGCCAGTAAAGGTTGGGTTGAGTGTAGGCAATGTCCAATCAGTCTTTCAAGGTTAACTACACATGCCAGGCTAGGAAATGAAACAATTACTAACAAATTTTATAGGTATATTCTGTCAAATTTAGAAGGCAATCAGAAGTCTAAATGAAAATTATGCCTGAGGAAAGCATTAAAAAAAAAAAGAAAAAGAAGAAAAAGAAATAAGAAAAGAAAGAAAGAAAGGAAGGAAGGAAGATATGAGGAAGGCTTTTCCTCCTCTCCTCTCCTCTCCTCTCCTCTCCTCTCCTCTCCTCTCCTCTCCTCTCCTCTCCTCTCCTCTCCTCTCCTCTCCTCCCCTCCCCTCCCCTCCCCTCCCCTCCCCTCCCCTCCCCTCCCCTCCCCTCCCCTCCCCTGTTGGACTTCACTCTGAACAGAGCAATGAAAATATCAGTAGAACCAAAAAAGGCTTCTGTGAGATATCCCTAACTGCTGGAGAGAAAAAACCAACAACAACAACAAAAACAGAAAGGGTAAGAGTGTTCATGATGACATCAGTAACCATTGGGCAACACTGGCACAGTGAGTGTGAATGATTCATTATGCTGTAATTAACTTTTAATTAACTTTACCCCGCTTTCCTTATTCTAGCAAATTAAATAAACTTCATTTTATGGTACCCGCTAAACCAATGAGCAGAAACTAGAGTTATGCTCTAGTTAAGCTAGGCAATATGGCAAAACTGTGTAAAGCGTAATGAAGATGTTTCTTTGCAACTGGAGCTGTTTTGTTTTTTAACACTTTGATTGATATCTTTTTACAATATTTGCAATTAGCTGCAGTATGATGAGATCCCACAAAATGTTTATTTGTGGTCTTGCAGTTTTTTCAGAAAAACATCAGTTTCTCACATAACTAAAATTTCCCTAAAATTTTGATTTCCCAAAATTACAAGAACCATTCATTTTTCATTCCCCTCTTCTCCATGTAATTGTAACACCCTGAAGGAAAGCATAACAGCCAGAATAGGAAGCTTTTAAGAGCAGATCTTAAATTGATGTTTAAAAGTTTTGTGTAGGGATTAAAAAATCTGATACCCTCATTAGCAAATTATGGAAAGTTATACTTCTGCCTGTTTGTGGGCTGATTCTCTATCAAGGGATTTCATCCAGTAGATCCTTTGAGATGTTTCAAACCTTCTTTTTTTTTAGGTGATAACAAACTGAGCTAGATTCTTAGGTTGAAATCTTGTCACAATGGAGTCAGTGGAATTTTAAGCCATTGACTTCTACTCTAGGTGAGCAGGGATATAAGCTATTATAACAGATTGAAACATGATATTTTCCTGCATTAAAAAATCTGCTTAATCAAAAATAAATTTTGTTTCACTAAACGTATTCAGTTTTGAAAATGTCACTGAATGACTGCATACAAGATTAAGTTTCCAAGGAGTAGAAACTGAATCCAGCCTGTAGTTGGAATCAAGGAGATTAGCACTCAGCTTTGGATTTCATCTCCACATTGTTGGCTGGTCTGTCTATGACTTGTGAATGTTTTTAGAAACTCTCTCTCTTTTTATTGCATAAAAATCTCAAATAAAAATAAAAATAAATTCGTGGGAAAAAAATTTTTTTTCAAGCCATGTCAATTGTCTACACTTCTACAGACTATTGTCAGAATCTACTTGCTTCGTGTTAAGCAAAGAACTAGCAGCTTAGCTCCACATGCGGAAGTGAAAACTCTCTTTTTTGCAACTAATGATGACAGAAAGCCCTTTCCTTTTCACATTGATTTTCCTATTCCACTCCTTGCTGCTCCAGCTGCCTATAACAAATCAGCACTGCAGTATACCTGGATTCCTTCTGTGGTCTTCCCATCCACGTGCTATACTGGTCCCCTCTATGGACATTGTTTTAATGAAGTTTTGCCTGTGCAAAGTAGGTATCTTTCCAATCTCAAACCTAACTAAGAGAGAGACAAAACAAAGAAACTATTAAAAATAGGGGAAAGAAGGCAAATGAGTCAAATCAGATGAATTCAGAAGAAGAAAATGGAGTACTAAATAGGCCACTGGAATAGGAGGAAAACATGCCTGTTTCTGTGGGTTAGGAGCTGATTACGAAGAGGAGAAGAGGCTGTTCTGGATGTGCAGGTGGCACTGAGAAACGGAAGAGAAAAAGAGAAACTCTTTTTGATGGCAAAATCCTTGGTTTTCATTTTATTTACAAGGGGAAAGATGGCAATGATATGTGAAAGGCAGAAGTCGTCAGTGACCTGCTGATTATTTTTTCAACATCCTCACTTCCTTGCTATCAACTACGTGAGGAAGGGAAAATCAAACAATTCAAGGAGTGAAATAAAAAAGTTAAATCTGACAGGTATTATTACTGTTCAGTTATGACATTTGCAATAAAATTATAAAGAAAATGCACTTTAGTAACATGCTTTTTATTTATATGTTTGAAAAATTAGTGAAAACTGTGATCCCATTCTACATGATTACCTATACATTAGTTCTTTTCCCTAGAGATGTCAGGCTTGAATTTCTATTCATCAGCTCTGCCCTTCTTTCTGTATTACTCTGATGTATAGATTAACCTGTCAGACCTAACCCAAAGGCCTTGATCTCTACTCTCCTTTAGGTCCCTCTTCAGGACTTTATTCGGCAATGGCATCTACAAAAGATCAGTGGTGGAGAGTTTGTGGTGCAGTTAGAGAGAGCTAATTTTAATTAATTAATCAATTAATTAATGCTTTGGAACATGTAATGGCTCCCTAAGTAGCCTCATTATCTTATTTTCATTACTCTCCTCTTTCTTGTCTATTCCCTTCTTTCTTTTTGTGTCAGAATTGCTTGTTGTGTCTTGTTTTAAATTAGATTCTTCAGGGCAGGGGCACTGTCAGACCTGCTTTGTACAGTAGAAGGCATGTTTGGGCCTCATCCTGACTGGAGCTTTTGGGCACAACTGTAATTAATTATCATTTACAGCTGAGCCATAGTGATGCTAAATGCCTTGTTCAAGGTGTCAAAGCAAGTCAGCAACACAGCTGTAAATGAAACCCAGATGGTATTTCTCTCTGCTTGTTCTGTGGGATTTCTACAGTGAAATAAACATTCAAAGATACTACCAGATTTTCCCAAGAATAAAGAAGATATTTCTGATTTCCCCAAGCTTCTCAGAGAAAAACTCCTCAAGTACCTTTTATGTTAAAATACAGGTCTTCTTTTTCAATCTATAATTTCAGAAGCCTCTACATGCCATAAAATGACTTCTTGCCTATTTTCCCAAATTCCCCCTATTTTCCCTAAATTTCCCCTATTTTTCCTCTTTTTTAATTTTTATTTTTTTCTAATCAAACAAATTTCAGTATGGAGTGAAGATGCAAAAAATTTAGAAGACTGGAGAGAATGTAATATAGCAGATGTGTCCTGAAAAGAGGACTAGCAGTTGCAAGGTTAGGTGTATTGCCCTATAGGGATATCACAGGTACGTGTGGTTGCTCTCAGATATATTGCTACAATATTTGAGACATACCTAGTTGGGAAACTGATTCTTATCTGTTAGTTGGCCAGTCCTTCTACTCTTTCAACTTTCAGCTTAAAACTATGCAAACTGATTCAGCCAGAGACAGAAATTCTCCATGCTTATTCAGTGAGATATGTAGCTTAATCAATTAAACTGTAGTCTTTCCAAATCATGGGCTACCAACTGCCATGATCATATCTTTTTGTTGTTACTACTGTCAACAACAAGCTTGAGACTCCTGACATCACTATGGTGTACTTGCTAATAAGTTGACAGGAGACATACTTGCCACAGGGTTATCGACAAATAAGAATATACATGAAAATGAATGTTGCATATGTGCATCTGCCTGCATGAGTGTCAGGTAGCATGCTTTTTCAGAGATGGGGCAGAAATATTTTCAGGTCAAACCAGCTCTGGAAAAGAAATACTATTCAAAAAAAAAGTTTTCCGTCCAATTTTAGGAAGAACATATTTATAACAGTACCTAAGTATCAGTGGATCTTAGATTATAAAGTAATAAGGAACCTATCCAAATAGAAGAAATCAAATGCTTATATAAACCAGACTAAGGTGTGTGAATAAAATTAATTGTGAAATTAAGCTTCAAGATGCAGAAATGGGACCAGACTGCATCAAGTCTGAATTAAAACTTATAAAATACATACTTTGTGGATGTTCAATCTTCATGTGTTCTCAATCTAAATAGGTATCTACAATAAAAAAGTATTATTGTTTTTTGTTTGTTTTGTCTTTTTTTTTTCTTCCCATTGTCTATTAGGAGTTCTTCAGACTCATAATTTAGAGTTATACATCTAATGATGCATGAAATTAATGGTTTGTAAATTACAGTTTACTTCTTCCCTGTCATTTCAGAGTATGTGCATTTGAGTCCTACACACGTGAATGCATAGATCTGCCAAAAGTGTCTTTTTGAGCCTAATCCATCTCTCTTAATAATCTCTGACATTGCCAGGCTGCTAACAAAATTCATTTACAGGTATTTTCTTTATTCAGAGAGAACTGTTACTGTTTACATTTAACAAAGCTATTTTTCTCCCTCTCTCTCCTCCGTAAGAGTTGAGGGAACAGATTTCAGAACCCAGTGTTCCCACTTCTATGCTTAGTTAACTGCAGTAGTAATGCTTTTCTAGGCAGGTTCTCTTGAAAGTGAAAGGATTTAACTTGCTTATGTCATGGCAATGATACATTATTAGTTCTAAACCTAATGAATTTCTTGTGAACCATGAGAAGTATGTGATTTCTATATGATTGATGAAAAAGAGTGATTGAGTTTCTAAGAGTGACAGAGTTTCTAACACTGTCTACAGAGAAGAAAGCTTTACAAAGACCACAGTTTTGTTAAGCAGCAGAGAACATACTCAGCACTGATGGCTTCTCACACAAAGTCTCTAGCATTTGATAAGTTAAAACCCATAAATAAAGTTTTTCCAACACTTACTTTTACTAATGTCAGTTGCCCCTGTGGTTTCTCTGTGGTCTAATAAGGCAGGAGTTAATGCTGCAATCTTAGTACAATTTGGTCAAAAAATATCTATCAATCAACCATAAGACACAGCCACTTGCAGTCAACCCATTTTTAATTCTCGTGCTGCTTGCTATGTGCATTTGCCACCCTTATTCTTTCTTGGGTTTGCTACTTTCCAGGTAGCTGTTGTCTTCTCTTCTTGTATTCTCCTTTGATTGATAACTATATTAACTTTCGTGTCAAATGAAACTTTGCTTCAAAAATATTGGCCCTGTATTTTCTGTGTTGTACTGACATTTGGAACAGACTTCAGTGATTTGTTCCTGTTTGGTATCATGTCTGTTCCAAATCCCCAGTTCCTTCCCCACTCATTGCTCCATGCTAATTAGCATGAGAAGTGCTCACTGAAATTGAAGAGGTATTTGCCATGTAAAGAAGCTGGACACTTTTGCTATTTTCACCCTGACTCTTCCTCACCTCTTGCCTGTAGTTTCCACCTTTGGGTGTGCTATATATAATTTAAACCCTGATTGCAAGTAGATACAGTCCCTCCTGCTTTGATGTGGAAACAGCTTTTTGCATGATGGAAATTGGAGCTGTGAGTGAAACAGCCAAACTCTGCATTGCATTGGAAATAAGATTGCTGAAAATTGACATGGTGGGTTTTTAGCAAAAACAGCCAATGAAAATAACTCAAGAGATGTGTTTTGGCCTAAGCCAACACTTTTTCAGGGACTCAGACATAGATTCATGGAAGGACGCTGGTAGTAACTGACACTGTAGGTTCCTATGCCCAAGTTAGATTCTCGTATTGCTTAGTAGGGTTTCACAGGTGAAGCTCTAGCTGCTGAGGTTATCACCTGTAAATTTCTTTAGGGATGCAAGGTACTGGCTGCTGGGTATGCTTAGTAGAACTTATATTCTGGCAATCCATTTTCCATTTCATTTTAAACGAAAGTATCTTTCTATCTAGCATGCAGTCTACTGTGATATCAGCACCAGTCTGCATTTAAGCTCCGGATCCTTGCTTTGGAGACCAGTATTTTGGTATATGCAACAGAGTACTTCAAAGACTAAAAGCTGTGATGTGTAAAGTCAGTCTCCTATGAGGATTTAACTCCAAGTGCTAAACAGAAAGACACCCAAGAGTGACATCTGCAATGGCATTTGGGTACTTTCCAGACATAAAAACAGTACTGAATGGTTCCCACAGCACTCCTCTATCTGTTCTTTCAGCATTCTGTACGTTTGCCTACATTAAGAAGTGTCTTCCTGCACATGCACCAATGGGATACCTGGAGCTTTGTCGATCAAGCTCTGTGCATTTTCAGAGAAAGCATCTATGGTCACTTTGCATTTTGTTATGCTCAAATATTTTCATGTGTATAATGCTGCTTTGAATTGAGACAATACAGTGAGTTTGGCAGGCTCAGATTTATGATTAATTCATTAATTTTTCATTTTAGATCAGCACTATGGACCAATATTCTTAAGTCCAGCCAAGCTGGTCACGGTTCTGCACATGGACAATTGTAAGGTACAAACATAAATTTTCTGACTAACACATTGTGGTCTAATCATTTTCAGAAGTACCAATTTTTAACAACATTTTTAATAGTTCTCACTTTGAACTTAAATGTTTAATTCTTTATCAATTGCACTTAAGGCACTTACCTGTTTTTTTGATCTACATGTTTAAGAAGCCTGATACTTGTCACACTTGGGTTTTATTGACATGAGCCAATAGTTCCTTATGAATACATGTTGTACTGCTACACGCATCTGTACACCAGCATCTAGCCCTCTCCCTGGGAATCTGACAGATATCAAATTGTAAGCAGGATTGGAGCAGATATCAGACACAGACACAGACACAGACACAGATTTCTAGGTTGGAAGAGACCTCAAGATCATCGAGTCCAACCTCCGACCTAACACTAAGTACTCCACTAAACCATATCGCTAAGCTCTACATCTAAACGTCTTTTAAAGACCTCCAGGGATGGTGACTCTCGTAAGACTTGTTCTCCAGACCCCTCACCAGCTTAGTCGCCCTTCTCTGGACTCGCTCGAGCACGTCCATGTCCTTCCTGTAGCGAGGGGCCCAAAACTGAACACAGTACTCGAGGTGCGGCCTCACCAGAGCCGAGTACAGGGGCACAATCACTTCCCTAGACCTGCTGGCCACACTGCTTCTTATACAGGCCAGGATGCTGTTGGCCTTCTTGGCCACCTGAGCACACTGCTGGCTCATATTCAGCCGACTATCAACCAATACTCCCAGGTCCTTCTCGGCCAGGCAGCTTTCCAGCCACTCATCTCCCAGCCTGTAGCTCTGCTTGGGGTTGTTGCGCCCCAGGTGCAGGACCCGGCACTTGGCCTTGTTGAACTTCATACAGTTGGCCTCAGCCCATTGCTCCAGCCTCTCCAGATCCTCCTGCAGAGCCTTCCTGCCCTCGAGCAGATCGACACACGCACTTAGCTTGGTGTCATCTGCAAACTTACTGAGGGTGCACTGGACGCCCTCATCCAGATCATCGATAAAGATATTAAATCAGGACACTCTTCCTTATATTTTGAAAATTTCCACTCATGGTTTTCCTGGATTTCAAACTGAAATAGAAGTTCAAGCAAATTGTTAACCAGCATCAATATTTTGTCTGAACACATAAACACAGAATCAATCCTTTGAAAATCCCTTGCAGAAATGTGTTTATTAGTACTTTGGTACTGCACCTGTGGTGGTGAGGTAGAAGATTTTGTCTGCATGCTGCCTTTTAACTTTGAAAATATCTATTGGTCTGCATAATGGGCAACACCACTCTGTTTAATCCCTTCAAAAATTTGCATTTGTTGCCCAAGCACAATTAGTGAATATTCTCTACCTTCCATGGCTGAGATAACAAAGTTGTCATTAGAAATAAGATGGATTCCAGTAGTGACCATAGTGATGCTGCCTGGCACTCCTAGATAATGCTCTCTCCCGAGAAGCCTTACCCTAGTAATTACTTTCTTCTCCCTTTTGTCAACCTATTTGAAATCTATCACTTTTAATGAGTATTTATCTCTAAGTCAGTAAATCTGTATTAGGTAGCACTTTGTGTAATGTCTTATTCCAGTCCATTATCCATGGTACTCCATCCTATCTATGCAGGCTTCATTCCTATGATTTGTTCCATGTGGACTGAACCCTGTGTTCATGCAGAACCCCTTGGACTGCAGAGCCATTCCATATGGACAAAGACTCCATCTGCATGGATAAATGGTGAGATCTGGGACAGTAATTACAACATAGGAAGTGATTAGATTTTTTTTTTAAACGTTGACCATTTTTAATAAGCTTTCTTTTAGTTATTAATTGAATTTTCCCTAAATATTTGCACATTGATTCCCCTGTATGCCTGAATATTATGCCTAGGATGCATGTAAAATCAATAGGCCAGAATTTTCCAGTTCTTCCTTCCTACCATATATGGTTATTTTTAGCCTCTGAATCCCTAGCTTGATGAACATTATCTGCAAAAGTTCAAAAAGTCTTTCAGTTAGTTTCTTAAAATATTCAGGTGAGCCATTTCTAAATGTCCAGATCCATCTTACTTAATTTTGTCTAAAACTATTTAGGAAGCAAAGAAATTATTACAGGACACAATTCAGAGAGACCATTATCAAAGGTAGAGAAGTCAGTGAATTGGAACTTGCAGGGTCAAGTCCTGACCCTACAATTAAAATCTACATATTTTTTATTAATATTAATAAAGCTTATAACTGATTTTAGCCCCAGGCAGGACAGGTACCTTGTTGTGCTTGGTGCAATACAAATCCAGATGAGGAAATAACCCTTCTTGACAGATTCAAGCTAAATCCAAAAGATGGCATTTGGGTGATTTGTGAATTTGTTGGAGGTACCAGCTAGGGAAGCTTTTACAGCTATGCTATGTCCTTTTAGGGGAGAGAAAAAAAAAAAAAAAGGAAAAAGGAAAAAAAAAAAAAAGCCCTTACTGAACCAAGGCTGAAACTCTGGGATAATGACCAAGCCTTTTGATTTGTTGACAAGGACTATCTTAACATCTCCTGACATAAGTGGAGTTCACTTCTGGTTTCAGTCAACAAGGAGTGTACACTAGGAAGCTAGTCATCTCTGGTGGTGACAAATGGGATCAGTGAAGGAATACCGCAAAGATCACCGTGAGACATCCACGTTCCTCCCTGTTAGGGACAACCAGCCAAAGATCATAACCCCTGCAGATCAAGAGCAGGCAGCAGACCTTCAGTGTAAGGAAATGACAAACATGGGGACAATGGTTTTTCATGTCTAAATGCTTAATGCATATTTGGGAAAAGTCCATATAAGGAAGATCATCTGTCTTTTCTGCTTTGCCACATTCCACACATGGATACAATTGTATTCACACAGCAGGTTGCAAGGCAGAACCTGTAAATATGTTTAGTAAGTTAGAGGCGGGCATAAACTAAAACCATGTGTATTTGCTTTTAAGGCAATCAGATTCAGTAGTGTTGTCAGCACCTCTGAGAGCCCACCCCAGGTGTAGATGACCTTATTCTCTATAAACACAGTCAGTGAAATAATTCTGATGTTATCCATTTATGAGGATGTTAAGAGGTATGACACCAAACAATTTTTAGGTGTTCACTGAGGAATTTTTGGAACCCGATTACACAGCAAGTGCTTTCACTGGAAAATCTTGAAGCAATTTATGTAGTATAATTTTTTTTGCTATGTTATAAGTGAAAGTTTATTCATGAAGAGACACATTCAGCTACAAGCAGTAAGCAAATGTAAAGATTTTTCACTACTTCAGATGTCAAAATAAAGCCTCGCTAGGACAGGCACTGGCTTCTGTATGGCAGGAAAAATCATTTTGGAAAAATCAGAGCTGAGGATTAGCAATCTAAACTCAAACCCTCTAAAGTATTTTTGGCAGCATGAAAGATCATCACCTTCATATGGGTTACACTTCTATAGATATCAGTAGATGACATTAAGAAAGGTTCAGATTCATGAAGTAATCAGGGGAACATTTCATTTCAGAAAGAACATAGGCACCTATATTTAACAGAACATTTCAAAAAAGCCCTTTCTACTGATACAGGTTTTTTAGTATCAGTGCATATACTTTTTTTTTTTTTTTTTTGCAATTAGTTTACAAGTATGTTTTGCAATTGTACAAGTCCTAGGGGCTTTTAATACTTGGCTGTACTAAATGCTTTGGTAACTTCTTACAGATTGACCACATATTCCATTTAGAAGGATACTTCCCTTTAAAAAGAGGAAGGATGACCTTCATTCTCTTTTATACTGTGGACCTGTCTTTGTCACAGAAATATGTCATTACCATTTGCTACAGGCAAAGCATTCTTATTGACTGTGGAAATTTTAAACAATTTAATTTATTGACAATTATCACAAATTTCGGATTCCTGATTTTGATATTGATGGGGGAAAACAACAACAATAACAACAAAACACAGAAGACAAACAGAAACGCTTAAACACAGAAAGAAACACCTGACGCAAGACCTTACCTCCCCTTTCAGGAGGCTCAATTTCCGTCAAAAACTTCTGCTCCTCCCTTGCTAGACTCAACTCTCCTTATTTTCTGTATGGGTTACATCCAGTCTATATCTCACAGTGAGGTCACTCTGCAGCACCCTCTATCAAAACCATGTAACTTATGCACCATATTCCAATAAGGAAGGAATATATATATATATATATATACACATATATATATATATATATATTTAACGGATTTATAGAAGTTAGATACCTTGAAGAAAAGAGATGAGAGGAGACATTTGAATAAAATAGGGAAAAGACCTTAGGAATGAGATTTTGATCAAGTATCTTGAAGATCATGATAACTACTATGAGTTCTGAAACTTGACAATATAGAGGTCTTTATTTTTTTTTTTGACAAGATATTTGGTGGACTTAAGGAATTAAAAGTAGAATTGTTGAATTGCATGTAGTGAAAGAGGAGAATGTAGGAGAGGATCTTAGAGCAGTTAGTAAGCTTAGGAGAGAAAGGATCACATGAGGAAAAACAAACGGGCTCCTGGTATGGAAGATGAAGCAGTTACAAACATGAGGGCATAAGAACAGGTATGTATGCAATCAAGAAAGTGAAAAAGAAAGGATTTCTGGGGTAAATGATACAATTAAAGGGGTAGAATCAATTAAAACATTTGTGACAGGTAAAGAAACAATTATGGAGAGAAGAGGAAGCCAGTTTAAGTAGTGAATAGAAGGCCAAGTCATAACTTGGCAATTTTATTTTGGAGGCATTGGTAAAATAACATGAAAAGAAGTGGAAAGATATAGGAACTGAGGATATGAATAAGAAATGAGTCAAAGATGAAAATGTCACTGAGATTGCAGAGAAGCTATTGAGTACCACTGGAGAAATACTACTTTCCTATGAAGGAAAATATTGGAGTAACAATAAGGGAGGATGAATTCACAGTTGGACTGTTAAGTCTGATCAGAAGATTTATGACACTGTGCAGCATGAAAAGGTGGTCAGAACAGTGGTCTCTGAAGTTGCAGTTGAACTGGGAAGCACTGAAGGAAGAGGAGAGCTTTGTCAGGAGGTAGGTGAAAAAGAATTACTCTTAGACATCAATAAAGTGAGAACAGAAATGACAACTGCATTGGTACCAAAAGAGGAAAACCAGACAGGAGGCTGAACTCATAAGAAGTCAACAGCATTACTGGACTAAAGCCTTATAAAAGGATCAAACAACAGCTGTTGTTAGAAATGTAGAGTTGGAATGGAAACTACAAAAGAGAACTTATTTAGCCTACAAGTCTAGTCCCTTTGTTTGACAAAGGTGAGAAAAAGTGGCAGAAGTCAGACTGAAAAATTCGACAGCAGATCAGCAGAGAGAAAGCAGACATAAATGAAGTTCCAGTTTGGTGAACGGAAGACCTTAAGCACAGACAGCTCAATGATGAGCTGTGGGCAAAGAAACATACAGCTTAGGTTTCAAAGGATCATCATCATGGAAACTGAAATTATTTGAAATTATGATATATTAAACCATAATTCTTCACTTCCAGGTGCCCTGGTTCTATGCATTTTGCACCACAAATGAAAGATTAAATTCTCAAGAAAGATTTAACACTGTGACATCTAATTTTCAAGCAAACTGCCAGCTCATTCTCTCTCCTTCTTCCTTAAGCCATGTTCTGTGCCAGTGGAAGGAAACTGAACAAGAAGCTAGGCAGTAGGAAACAGTGAAGAGTAGTGGTGCAGAAGGGATTTTCCCTTTTTATAAGATGTCTGTTTGCTCACAACTTTCTTAGCTGTGAACTGCCTCCTGCAGTGAAGTGAAATCACTTAAATGATATCATTTCTTTTTCACAAAGAGATAAAAGAACGTAAATGAAATATCAGGACACAGTCTAGTATCACTCAATGATGACGGCATTCAGACAAAAGAACTGTTCTCAAAACTTCATTTCATGTGAGCATACATTCTTCATGAAAGATATAACCACAAGGCTATCTGCAAGTCAGAACTTCACATCTCACCCTATCATTTCACACTTTCTGTTGTATTAAAAATATAGGGGGGTGGGAGGTGGGGGGGGGGGGGGGGGGGCGCGGAGGAGGAGTGTGTAAAAGCAGAGTGAATATTATTAAAAAAACTATATCATCCCTGGGTTAGGGTGCTCTTCTGCTGCAGGAAAGACCTCATGTTAAATCATGGGTTGACGAAGGTGGAGGAGGAAGAAGAATTTAAATGTATGCCTGACTTAAATCAATACTTTCCAATCTCTCATTGAAGGGGAAAGATAATCTGCCTGTCTTTTGTCAGATAGGGATGCTATGAAAATGGTTATTGTGATGGATCTGTCAAGTAAAAAAGGTGTAGGAATACATTATTTGTGAATCTCTTGTGAACCTTATCATGAACTGGAGCTTCAGGAAATGCAGCACTGCCTAGGCAAGAGCTGTTTTGCTCTTACACACCTATCAAAACTTAGACACCTAAAGGACTTCACTGGATTAGACTTATTGTGTCATAGACACCTGCTAAATTCAGGGAGTTTTCAATGGTAATGATGAATAAGTATCAAACTACATGCTTAGAGACTCATTAAGGCCTCTACAATGCTCTTGCAAATCTACCTCAAAACTGCTACATACAACAGGCAGCCATAATGTACAAGTAAAATTGGGGTTTTAAGGGAGCTAGTGCATAGACTGAAAAGGGAATTCTTAGTCAAGAAGACAGATGGAGTGAACGATTGAATGACATTTACTAAACAGGAAAGGAAGCTGATAGGGAAAAGGGACAGCTGTAATGAACACAAACATGTAGCAGATAGAGAAATTGTGTGCTAGATTTAAAGGACATCTGGTGTAAGGGACAGCTGAAGTGTATGAGTGACATGCCCTAGATATAATGTTGGAAGTGCTGTGCGTGAATGATAGCTGACTTAGCTATCATGGGTGACATGTCCTCCGTAGAGGGACAGAGTGCTGGATACAAGTGACAGCTAGTATGTACTGTATGAGTGAAATATCTTTGTTACAACAGGCAAATATGAGGAAAAATTAGCTGGAATGCCTGAGCAACATGTTCCTGACCAAAGAAGGAAGAGTTAGATGCAACACAAAGCTGCAACGCATAGGTAATGTGACCTAGAAGGGGAAGAGAGCAGTAAGTGGGACAAGTGCAATAGGACCAGATTGGATTAAATAAACCGAGCAGGAAGGAGATGTCATGAAGTGTAATGTATGATTGGAGTGTACAACTGATATGCAACTGGCTTAAAGTAGTGTCAGTGGCCAAAGCTGATAGAGTTGGCAGCTGGCTGCACTCAACTTGTTGTAGCCATAGTGCTTGATCTTGCTGGCATTTCCATGACATGGGCCAAATTTTCCAGAGGGACTATCATGGGGGTTTCTGTAACAGCTGCATCAGTACAGTGATCCTGCTGGCATCATAATTTAAGAATTTTTAATGATGACACTGTATTTTGTTCTCATTAGTGCAACTAAATTAAAGATGTCATTGAGACATGTTAGAATGGTCCACTGTACTTTCTGAAAGTCATCTCTGAATTAGTATTTTTTTTCAGGTGATATCCTACTACAAAGGTAGATCAGTGAAAGTACTGCTTTTCAATCTTTGGGGATTTTCCATATTAATTCCCTCACTCAACAGCACACTCCTGGAGGCTTACTTATGTACTCTGAAGCTGCTCTGTGATCATGAGTCAGGAAGCCCCAGACATGATCACTGTTACTGGAAAACATTTATTTATTTATTTTTCCCTCAGACAGTCACTTTGTCTCTCTCTGTCTGTATGTCCAGTCCATATAAGCCCACAGATACCCAAGTCCTCTGGTCTTGTATTTTATATATCCATATATATAAAATTGAACACATACTTACAGGTTTTTGTGCTCCATTACCACAACAGTTATGATAAATTGCAGTAGAACTTGTTATTTTGTAAATTATTATAGTTTATTGCAATCAGCAAAAGAATGGTCATATCCAGAATTGTGATGTCCAAGAGTTCAAAATCATCAATCAGGGATACAGGTTCATGAAGTAGGCTTAAAAATCACAGGATATAAGTAACAAATAAATACAAGACCAAGCTTCTTTTCATTCACACGATCACAGAATCACAAAATGGTTGAGGTTGGAAGGGACCTCTGGAGATCATCTAGTGAAACCTTCCTGCTCAAGTAGGGTTCCTAGGGCACATTATCCAGGACTGTATCCAGAAGGCTTTTGAATATCTCCAGGGAAGGAGACTCCATGACCTCTCTGGGCAACCTATGCCAGTGCTCTGTCACCCTCACAGTAAAGACATTCTTCCTCGTATTCAGATGGAACTTACTGTGTTGCATTTTATGCCTGTTGCCTCTTGTCCTGTCACTGGGCACCACTGAGATGAATCTGGCCCCATCCTCTTGACACCCTCCCTTCAGAAACATATACACATTGATCAGATCCCACCTGAGCTTTCTCCAGGCTGAACAGGCTCAGCTTCCTCAGACTTTCCTCATCTGAGAGATGCTCCAGTCCCTTAAACATTTTAGCAGCCCTTCACTGGGCTCGCTCCAGGAGATCCATGTCTCTCATTCATCCAGCTGTAAGGGTAATCTCGGGCATGCTGCCTTCTACTCTGTAAGGACTAGAAACTTTTTTTTTTTTTCTTTTAATGAAAACACTAAGCTGTAGTGAATTGTATGACTTCAGGAGCCAGGGATTAAGAAAAATATGAAATATCATGAGGCGTACAATAAAATCCCTATGATAGAATCACCTTAACTGGCAACGGTGAGGTGGAAGGCCAACTTTAATTTAACCTTGGAGTGTGATGCAACACAGTCCCACAATGCAGGTCACATCTGTGAGGCAGAACATAGCTCTTAAGGATACTCAAGTTCTCTTTTATTGAATATTCTTCATAAGTATATTGCAGCTATGGCCTCTGTGCAGACTTATGAAAACAAATACTGTGAAGTATAACATTGTAGAGTGCTGTATAGGAACAGACAGGTTTTAAAATGCTTAATCAACTAGTGTATCCACAAGAATTTCACCAAACACTGTTACTGGTGACCGTCTTATACACTTATTAAAAGAACGATGATTGTTCTTACAGCTTGGAATAGCTTTTATCTTGAACTGAATAGACTCTTTGAACTGAATGCACAGGTGTATAGAAGTAAATGAAGTCCTGACTGTTTTCCCCCAAGTGGACAGGAAATGGACAGATCCTGGGCTGCCTGCCTACATCCACATATTTTGTGATTAGAATAAGCTAAGCAAGAATGAAGCGTTAGTAGCTTTTTGTTGGCATAGTTATCAAAGGGCTCTTTGGAGCTCAAAGACGACTGCTAGCAGCAGGATGTGCTCCACAGCTGCCAGGCAGGTAAGCATGCAAAAAGGTTGAATTTAGTTATGGGCAGCACCAATTTATCTGTAAACCTCAAGCTCTCTAGAGGCTCTGGGAAGTGGAAGCTTGCAGTGCATCATGTCTCTTTGAATTTCTAAAGCAAACAATAATCAGCCTGAGTGGTAAGAAAGCCCAGCAGAAAAGCTGCCACCTTAAATGTGAAGATAAAAAGCCATGGGTATAAATGAGGCAATGTGGAGAAGAAAATACATTTTATTGAGACCTAAACAAAACTACAAGTCCAGTTTTGGAAATGTAAAAGAAGCCACCTGTCTTTCAGTTTGTTCAGGGAGGTTGGATAGGACCCCCCCATTAAAGCCTTCCAGAAGTACAGACACAAGATCGGAAGAAAAGCCTTCTAGGTTACTGAATCAAGCCTTCTATCTGACTAGCAAGCATGCTGGATAGTTGTGTTTCATTAATTTCTCAAAACACACCTTGAAACAGCTTAGGAATCTTTACCCCTAGAGGTGATACTGGGAAACTGTTTAGGATCTTGTCCTTCCTCTGATATGACTTTTTTTTTTTTTTTCTCCTTTAGAACCTGAGTTTATTCATGAAAAATTTATACCTAGATATTATTGTGCTGACATTGTTCCTTAGTTTTAGTTCTTTTCTTCCCTCCCAGAGCTCCTCCCAGCATGCATTTATGTCTTCATTTGATTTCATTTTGTCAGATTAGGTCAGCTAAATACTTGTAATCTCCACTTGTAACAAAGATTTTCCTTTCCTTTGATCTTTCTATTGACCCTTCTTTGCTTTTACCAGTTTGGATGGATCTCTGTAAAATGAAAGTGGCCAAAACTGT
>NC_066362.1:27365128-27390128 GCF_013377495.2 Cygnus atratus
TGGAGGTTTTTGCATAACTAGTCTTACCAGTCTCACAGTGTTATGATCTCATTATTAATGGGCTTCCATCATTGTTCGTTACATGAAGGAAAGGTGAGTCTAAAGGATGTGAGTCTACGAGCAGTTACATAAGACATATGTTTCAAGTATTTCCCACTGCTGCTACCAAAGCAGATTTACTTAAAAGAGGTGTTAGCTTAAGAGAGCACATACAGAATCACAGAAAATGAGGCTGGAAAACACCCCAAGAGGTTATCTAGTTCATCACTCTCCCCAGCCATGACAGACACTATCTAAAATGTGTATCTGCTCATTCTCACACTTTGAGACAAATTTACTAAAGGTGTCAGAATCCCAGTGTTGTCAGCAGACTTGTAGCTACTCTATTCAGGGTAATGTGCTACTTGTTTACAAGGCAGATACCTTTACAGCCATGTATATGGATTTCCAATACCTGTTGTCAAGTAAAGCCTCTTTGGAGTGGAATACTGACTGGATAAAGTACATTTGAATCCTAAGTCTCCTGAAGAAGCACACCAGCTTTTGCTGACTGCTGCAGGTGAAAGAAACAGGACAGATTTTTCATGGAAATAATTTTTAAAAAAATATTAAAACTTCAAAATTCAGTAAGAGGTCAGCCAGTACCACTTTTGATCTAATGGCAAGACAGGTGTAGAAGTAAGGAAAAACATTACAAAGAAAGGAAAAGAAATGGGACAGTGATTTGGAATCCAGACTATTCCTCAAAGACCTCAAAGCTGAACTCTGAAGGGGCATTTGCAAAACTGCATGGATGCTTTATCAGAGGAAATGTAGCTTGGGTTATGGATATCCCTTTACACACATGTAAACTCTGGACAGCAACTCTCTATAGAATCCTAGAAGGCAGCTCTATCTCCTAAAGGTGACAACATGAATTAATTACTCTTCTGAGTGATTCCCATTTTACAGCTAGGAAAACTGCAGCATAAGACTTGGTTTTGATGACAGTGCATTCAGGAAGAAATGTAGGAGATACATAGCAGCCCAGGTCTTCCCCCATCCATTGAACAAGCTGTACAGGGAGATACAGAGTAGTATCTTGCCTGAGAAAATGTAATTAATATCAGAAAAGCTGTCTTCCCTTTATGCAAGAGAGGTCTCTCATGATTTGTACTTTATCTGAAGAGAAGAAGGAATTACATTGGCTAAGAGAAGATTTGTCAAGCAGAGGAAGTGGAAAAAAAATCATCTTCCCTCTCCGCACATAGCAAAATTTACTAAAAGATTAAAAATAAAAATAGAATCTACTCCAATGAGTAAAGATTCAGCACTTGGAGGGGAGCCCAAGATGCTGAAAGGGGAGTAGGGATAAAAGGCAAATACAAGGATGCTTCATGCACTGTCCTGGTCATTTGAGACCAGTAGGGTTTCATTGTTGGTATACAACTGGGGGGAAGAAAGCTAGCAGTGATGATGGAGGACTTTTGCAGAAAAATCTTGAATGAATATCCTACTTCCAAGTTGCTTCTGCTACCCAGAAAAGAGAACCATGTCAGAGATAGGAAAAGAGTTTAAACAGTCTTTTCTTTCCTAGTACAACAGACACTAACATGCAATATCTGTCTGGACCCCATCAGAACAAAACAGCACATAGATATGTGACTGTAAATGCGTAGGTCACTAAAACACTAAGATATGTAGGTAACTAAAACACTAAGAGAAATACATTAGGATTGGAAATCAGCTTAATTACATTTGAAAAAGTCAGAGTTCCAGTGTTGTGAGTTCTTTTCCACCAGTGAGCAGAGGAAAGGAGGAAGGCAAAACAAGGGTGAAAGAATAATGTGGAGAGAACAGAATAAGTGAAAGGGAGAACAAAGAGGGGAAATAAAAATAAAGTAAGAAAAAAAAAGACAAAAAGGCTTTGGGGATTGTTAAGTTTGAAGAATTAGAGGATTAAAATTTAAAAAAAAAGAAAATTTTAGTGTAATAAGAAAGTAAGACAGGAGAAAAAACTAAAAAAAAATAATTATTATAATTACATGATAATATTGGATTTTCCATATTGGATCACACCATTAGTCCATCAAGTTGTATATCCTGATTGTAATAGTGGAGTGATTACAGAAAGATGAACAAAATATCAGTAATGCATCCATCCAACAAAGCAAAGGAGACAATGATTTTCCTGGTCCTGCAGTAATCAGTTTGCAATCTAAGCACAACATTGGGTTACTGTTAGGAAATGTTACTAATGAACATAAAATTTTATGTTTTTTGATGAAATAATTTTGAATTTGCTTGGCTGAGCTCCTGTATCAGTGAGTCCCTCAGGTTGGCATGTTACTAGTTGCACTAAATAGACCTTCTTATTAGAACGTAATGGCAGACAGATTACGCAGCTTGAACTTTATACTGGATTCCACAACAGAAAATATCTGTATCCATATCTATTTCCCTATTGGTTCCTGCTCCTAATGTTCCAATTTTATTTCTTAATGGGTCATTATCAGCTTAAGTTTCCTCTTTGAAAATAACATCCTTGTGCAGTGTACCCAGGTGTTTAACTTTGCTTTGAGGTATGTGATCACTCCAAGATGCTGTTTTGAAGTTTTCCTTCTAAGCAGTCATCTGTGGGCAAACTCAAATAACTCAGAAGAGGTTAATGTGACCTTTCCCAAAATGACTAATCTGCTGGTTCCTGGTGAAGGGAAGAGAATGAAGATAAAACCTGGGACCACTTGTCCCTAGTCAGGGCAGAAAGCAAGTGGTTTGAAAGCTACTTTAGAAAAGAAAATTCCCAGATTTTTCAACCTGTAAAGTATGGATATGAATTTGTTATTGAGCACAGGAATGTTATAAAAATATCCAGGCTGGAGAGAAGGCTCAAAATGCTATTGCTGGAAAATGAAAAATGATGTTGCCAAGAGAGAATTCTCTCTCAGCCTGAGAATTCACAACTCTTTGTTATTGGGCAGGAGTATGGCAAACTTACAAGTCCTCTTCTCTTCAGAAGCACTAACTAGGATGCTTTTCCCTGCATATTGTTTGCACCTTCTTCCTCTGCTACTGGTCAGCTAGTAAATACTTTTTGAGGGATACACATTTTTTATTTCTACTTTTTTAAATACTGGCATGTTATATTGCTGTCCAATCCATTTCATCACACTCTATCACAGAGACCCACCAAATTGCCTTCAGACAACAGCCATGAAAGTGAGACCATGAAAGACAGTGCCAACATCTTTAAAGTGTGACTGTGTTGCCATACTATTGTGTCTCAACAAACCCCAGAAAGCATATATTTAGCTTCTCAAACTGTCTGAGGATTAATGAGTGACAACAAAATGCAAAATCAGAATCAAAACAATTGTCTGCTTGACATTTTCATGGTGTCTAAAGCAAAACCAAGAGAAAAAATTTATTATTATTATTATTATCATCATCACCATCGTTATCATTATTAAATCTAAAGTCCAAAGCTAACACAGTATCATCAAATTCATTCCTGTTAAGTTCTCTCTTCCCTCTCTCTTGATGTGCCTGCTTTGTTTCAGTGCTTAGAACAAACCAAATACAGTGCTATCTAACATAGCTCTAGATGAGCAAACTTTGTGAGATAACACTGGGTTTGTTTTTATGAAAAAGGCACCTATTACCTTTACTCTCACTTTTCTGGCAGCTGAGGGGAAGCTTCATGTCACACGCGTGGTTTTGTAACATCAGGAAAATGCACAGAGTGAGAAAGAAAGAAAATGCAAGTGAGAGATAGAGAGAGAAAAGTGAAGAGAAAAGTGAAGAAAACGAGGGCATTACAGTAAATGTAACTATAATATTTTAGCAAAATATCCTGGCTTCTTAAGTCATCTGTAGCTTTGGTTTTCTGAATGGAAAGAGAAGAAAAAAAAAAGTATAAATAGTAAAAAGCTCATTTTTACCATAAAACATATTTTCTACTTTTCCACGTTAAAGCTGGAGACTCTCCAAATATTTTGTGAACTAGGCCTAAAAGTTTTTATTTTTACAGGCTCGAAATAGAAATGCCTTTTAAGATTTATGGTTTGGGTCTCTTTTAAAGTGTAAATTACTTTTTTTTCTAGCATCAAAATGGCAGCCTCAGGAGCTTTTTTAAAGGATGGGACTGCAACACATAACAAAAAAGCTCCCCACGCTGTGCTGTCAGAAGGCCTCCATGCCATCTTACAACACTTTTGCTATTTCTGCCCTCAGCCTCCTTTGAGCAGGAGCTGACAATCCTGCTAAATCATGTGGTAGGATAGTGATGTGGGAAAATGTCAGCATGTGATTATAATAAATCTCCAAACCCTGTTTCACTTTATGTGACCCATTCAGGATTCAAATTTAGAAGTGCAATTCAGCGAAGATGGAGGGGAGATGTACAAATTACATATTCCTGGGCCAGCCTGACCCATGAAACAGGGATTCACTCAAGGAATGCAAATTCCCTCTGGGTTTTCCATTGAGGAAGGAGGGAAAAAGGAAGAGAAACATCAGTTTATGACAAGAGCTTCAAGGAAGTCCACTAGAAGAAGCTGAGTGAACATGAAATCAGGCCAGAGGAAATAGCCAAATACTTATTTGATCAGCAGCTCCCACTTGAAGAGCAACTCCTTAAGTGCCCTTCTGATAGTGTGGGAAGTTGCCATCACTGTCTCTTGCCCAAAGGAATTTCCACCTTAGAAGTCCTCTACCTCTCTGATTTCGTCTTAATTCTCATCAGTGATATATATGAGCAAATTAAACAAATATAGTTTAAATTCACTACTGGATTTCACTGAATTTTATTTTCTGTTAAAAGAGAAAAGCTTTTCTTTAAATCATGAATGTGTCATTTATGGTTATATACTTAGTTAATGGTGAGAGTTATCCACGTTGCTGTGAAGACTGTCAGATATTACATAGTTTGATTTTCCATATACGTTGATTTAAAAGATTTTCAGGCCTACTCCCCTTCTTTGCATCCAAGCTCTGCAATCTGCAAAGCCCCAGAAATTTGAAAATACATGGGTGGGTCATGTGGGTGGTGGAGGCAGACAAGGTCAGAGGTAAAACTGGTCTCACCCTGCAATGACCAAAGATCAGAAGTAAGGCTTTGAAGTAATGCAGAAGCAGCAAGGTAAGTAAAGTAGGGGCCTGGGTAGGATAGATTGGCAGGTGCATGCAGCCAGAGTAGCCTGCCCTGTGCAGGATGTGCGGACTCACCTCCCCTGTATGCTGAAGACTCTGCACAGTCAGCACAGATAGCCTAATGTGTAGGAATTAAAGAGCAACTGGATGGTGTGAACACCCAGGTCGCTGAGCAGCTCCATAGAGGAGATGAATGTATTTCTCAGTGGGACACAGGTGAAAGAAACCTTTTCCTTATCTCACCCTTGTGAAGTTGTATCTATGTTTGTGCTCCTTGGGCCTTTGGAGAATAAAAGACATCTTGCATACTATGCTACCTTCCTTCCCAATTTACGTGTATTGCAAATATTTTTTTAATTCAGTTGCAGGCCTGTTCAGGAAGTGAATAGTATGTTTTGTTTTAAAATCTAGAAGCTACATGCTATTAAAAAAATAATAAAATAAAATAAAATAAAATAAAATAAAATAAAATAAAATACAGCACCACAGGGAGGCCAGCTGCCACATAGAAAGTTGATCTCTCTAAAACTTTCTGGCCTGAAAGAAAAAAATTAGTTTAGACATTTTTATGGGATTTCTCCAGCTAAAGCCTACCTTCAAATCTCACTTAACATAGCATATTTACATGTGTCAAATTTTCATTACATAATAAACAAAAACATGTGTACAAATGCTAAGAAACGAAAATCATATGGCAAAAGACTATAGGGAACTGTGCTTATTCAATTCCCTGCTGATATCTTTCCAGAATGTTGTGTCCAGCTGCAGATTTTGGCAATTTATAGCCATTTCACCATCCTCCAACAGTTGTTTGTATTTTACAGAATTGCATTTTCTTCTACAACAACAGATGATATACATTTTAGAAATTGACAGCTCTAAAAGACTGATAATGTTTCTAAATATCACTGAATTTCACTCTAAGATGTTGTTATTTCTCTGTAATAAAGAAGACACTTATACTTAATGATATTTCTGCATACAGTAGTATCAAATTAATCAATATCATAATTATACTGATTCCTTTTCCACACACTATTAATAGAAAAGGTTGCAACCATACAAGATACTTCTGCGAGACTGAATGTGTGGATATAACATAAATCTCACCAGCTACTGAGAAAGAAGAACATACAAGTATCCAAGTAATGCAATACGACCTACTTAGGCATCAGTGGCTCTTTTTAATGTGAGTGACTGGATAACATCTTGTCCAACAGGTGTGAAAGGAACAAAGCTCACAAGTCTAGAAATCACCTAGTCTACAAATACTACAGAAACAGAGAAATTATGCTGCTATTAAAATGTCTTACTACAAAAGCCATTGTGCTAGGGTCTTTTTCTGAATTAAGAAATGTCAGTGTCTCAATGCATTTTTGAGAACTTGGTACAAACAATGGGGAAGGTTAACAGCACCAAAAGAATCCTGTGCCATACAACATCTTCCACTGCACCTTCAATAGCAGGTAAACTGCTGCTGTGGGATATGCCTGCTCTGAAGCTAAACTCAGAGATTTGGATAAGAAAAGTTCTTTGCAAATTGGTTTAACTATTTATAAAAACAGCTGGAAATACTGGGAGATCCAATTTCTTCTATCCTGTGAAATAGGAGACCTGAGTCACACAATTACCCTAGTATCAGGGTAATTTGGTGATCATTCCCAATTCTGACCAGATCTTGACCTTTTGGACATTTCTAGTTATAGCTACAAATGGAGGAGAGTGAGAATTCAGAATTAGATTTTCTATAATTTCTACCTGGAATGAGTACTGTCCATATCTGAGGTTTCCCCCTTGCAATAAGGAAACAAAAATAACATTTCAACAAAGCAACAAAATAATTAATCTCAAGCTTACAGTAACAGAATTAAACTTTTTTTTTTTTTCAGCACTTTGTCCCTTGTCTAAAACACCCCATGTGCTGCCAAAATTATATCAGTACTCAATGTACAAGATATTGATGAGCAGACTATGATGAGGCAAAACAGTCAGAGATTTGGCTAAAAAAGGAAAAATGTTCTAGAACTCCTTGATTGTCTCGTCAAGACTCTAGATAAAGGATAGTTGGTGGAGGTGCCATAACAGAACTGCCAAAATATATCTGACAAAATCTTCCTTGAAAGGATATTAACAACATGAAGTAGTCATTGGTAAAAATGACAACACCGTCATGGATTAGAAGGTTGGAAATAATGTGTCATATTTCAGCATCACACAAAGTTAATATTTAGGTATCTCAAGTTCATTGCTTGGGCAAATGATGCTGATAGCCTTATCAGCAGTGTACAAGAGAGGTGAATATTAGCATGATGAAAAAACAGATATAATTTTATCACTCCAGATGAGTGCCCCATATTTAGATAAACATGCACACATTTTTTATTCATGCCTAGAAGTAGGGTAAAACAGACCCCACTTACTAGCCTCTGCCTGCAGGAATAACTAAACCATTTCATTTGCATGTAGAGATTTAATTTAGGTTTTGTAAACAAAACCCTAAATTGGAAAGACTGAAAAACATACTGGTATTTCTACTGAATATCTTCAGGCCCATAAGAGAGAGGAGAGACAGATGATTTCCACAAATCATCTGCAAAGGAACCCTTTTTTTTTTTTTTTTTTTTTTTCCCCTGGAACAAAATATTGCTATGCAACATTTCATGATAATTGTTGAAAATCCTAAGCTCTTGTTGGAAATTCTCACATAAGGGAAAAAACCTTCCAGTTTTTACAGGGTTTGATCCTATATACAGTCAAATCCAGCAGGTGGTGAAGGTGCTCAGTACCAACCAGGCAGTAACAAAACTCTAACCCTTTCATTGCTAATAATGACATTTTATTCAAGACTGTGCTACATCCATCAATTTTTCTAGCAAGAAAACCTAGCAGCCACTCAGGGCAAAACTATAGGGCAATTGCAAGAGCCTCAACAGCTTTGAGGTAGCGAGAGTCCTTCACAAAACCAACTGTTCAGGAGCAAATCCCATCACCTCTCCGCCTCCACCTCATCACTGCCTTACACACACCAGCAGCAATCAATTGGCCCCCAGCTGGCAGGCACACTATTTTTTTCTATTTAACAACCTTCGGGGTGGTCTCTCACTAATCCCCCAGTCTGTACAACAGAGCTGGAGGTGAAGCTTCTGCAGTTAGGTATTGGAAGATCCATAAAATGGAGCAGTAATGCTTGTTGGCAAGGGGGCATTCCTTTACTTATTTTCCTTATAGTGCCCTACCAAGCACTCCTTTACACTTGTTGCTTAATCTTTCCAAGGTTGAAATGAGATTTGAAAGATGGATCAGGGCACTGAATCTGACACTAAACTGTAATATTTCTTTGCTATTCATTTCATAAGTGTGTTTAGAAATCATTTAATTGACAATTGTTATGAAATTACAGCTGAGGAAATTGCCGCTAGGATGCTTATTCCATGTGGTCCAGTTGAAATGCTGCTCTAGCTGTCCAGAGTAACTTTAAGATTTCAGCCCTATAGCAAAAGAAAAAAAAAAAAAAAGAAAAAAGAAAAAAAAAAAAGCTTTTGAAGACACAGGGAAGTGATCCTTTTTGTCATTTCATTCATCGTTACTTTCTTTCCTGAGAACTTCTTGTAGTTGCTAAATGCCATATGTGCACAGTATGTATTTCTAACACTTTGTTTTACCTTGGATGTATATTTATAGGCATTTTTTCCCATGTTATTTTTAGATATTGGGACAGCTTATAACTTCTGTAATGTATAGCTAGCCCAGTATTTGGGGTGTGCTACCATCACCCTCTACTGAGACAAAAAGAACTTGGTATGAAGCTTGAAAATCTGCTTTTCTAACACAAGCCTTAGGGAAGTAAAGCAAGAAGAAAGGCAACACAAATATTACTTTAACTCTGAAAGTTTCTGGTACAAATCAAAGTGGATAGTGGAGACAATACACAACATATAATACAGGTAAAAAATTAATTGGAATAATTTGAAATATCTCAACATACTATAAGAAATCTGAGTCCATGAATGCTTACAATGAACTCTGCTATGTAGTGATAAGCAAGCTATCTCAGTGTGTGGAAGCAGTAATAATATGGAACTCCACACCAGCTAATTTCCATTGCTGCTCAGAGTAAATATTGCTGCATTTCCATGTGACTACTGCTCATCATACCTGAATCCCATTTAGCTGCAGAGATGTCATATCCCAAGGCAGCAGTTTGCATGTTACTAAATATGAGGACAGATGGAAGACATTGTAGACCAAGGAATTACTTTAGTACTGTTAACCTATATACTTGGTCTACTAACACCTTTCCTAAGCATTTGGTGTGATGGATTTGGTGTGAGTAATTCACGTATAATATGTTGAGCTTCTATGTTTTCCCATGAAGATTTACTGCAGGAGTCACTTCCTCAGCAGTTAGGAGGGTGTGTATAAAGTGAATCAGTTCATGAATCTGCTCTGTAGTTGATGTTTTAAAGATAAAGTAAAGCTTTACTGGTCAGCGTCCATAGGCTTTTCCTTTTCTTTCTTTTTTTTTTCCTTCCTTCCTTCCTTCCTTCCTTCCTTCCTTCCTTCCTTCCTTCTTTCTTTCTTTCTTTCTTTCTTTCTTTCTTTCTTTCTTTCTTTCTTTCTTTCTTTCTTTCTTTCTTTTTCTCTCTTTCTCTCTTTCTCTCTTTCTCTCTCTTTCTCTCTCTCTTTCTCTCTCTCTTTCTTTCTCTCTTTCTCTCTTTCTTTTCTTTCTTTTTTTTTTCCTCTCAGTTAACTGGTATGTAACTGCAGACTCTCCCAATTTTGTACCTTCTTTTGTCCATGTGATTTTTGCTTTTGACTTCTTCACTCTACCTTGCTCTCTCTCTGCTCAAAATCGAACTTCCAGTTTCTGGGAGCTTTTTCTGGTACTGAGCTCTTTAGGTGGATGAGAAGAGGCTCTTCAATGACAACCCAAAGGAGAAAACATTGTGATCCTGAGAGAAAGGACTGCTCTTGTGCTCAGGAGCTGCAAACCCCAGAAGTTTAACAATATGCTCCTTTCCCCATGTAGTCAAAAGATTAGTTTCCTATGGACAAGGAAATCTGCTTTAACTCCTCAGAGCTGGCAAGGATGGATTTAGCTCAGTGCCCACAGAGGGGTCCCCTTTGGCAGTAATGGGAAGCATACCTTCTTCTTCCTGCCTAAGTGCCTGTGGGACTTGAGCAAAAGTACAAAAATGACCTTTAAATCCTGGATATATATTCAACAGTCCAGCTTCTCACTGGTGACCTCAATGCTACTTGGCATTAGAATCCAGTAGGCTCAGTGGGAGCTCAAAGATGCACCATCCCAAGCAGAATTCCCACTGATCCTCCACCCTCAGACCTGAAAACAGTGTGTTATATTCTCAGCTAGTTAAGCGACCATTGTTCAGTCACTTTATAGCATTTTATATATGTTGTGGTCCTGGCCTCTTTTTTCCAGCTTTATGCCCTAATCACTTGTTTAAGCAGTGTCACAATTTGGTCCCAGGAACAAATATCTTTGAAAATACATTCCTGGAAGATGAGGCAGAAATGTTTGATGTTAGTAAACCTTACAAAAAGATTTAAGTTAGCTAAGCTGATTGGAAAGAAAACCAGTTAAAATCCTGATAGTAACACCAATACATAAAACAGAGCACTCCTAAAATAAAATTAAAAAAGGTCAGAAGTTTTAAAATTAATATTTTCATTCACTCTGTCTGCTGGAATAGATTTTGTGTAATCACTCATCATTTTAATGCCCTTAATTCATGCCATTTAAGAACCAAATATTATATAAATTATCAAAGTTTTCTAGTACTGCTTATCTTATTTTTAACAACTTAAGAACTATTACCAAATATACACCACACACATTAAAATGTGCAGAGACCCCAGAACATTTATATTAATACTAATGAGATAATCCACCTGCCTATTTCACTGCACAACAGCTGCACAGATTTAAAAGGGTTCAATTAAACTTTATTCAGTACATAGATAATTGATCCAATGTGGAGAATGATGTCACTGGTAGGTTAAAAAATATATTTTACCTTTTAAAATAAAATTGCTCCATTAGAAAAACTGGAAACATAAACCGGACACATAAATCATCCTGGAAACTTTGTTTTATAGAGCAACAAAAAGAAAGAAAATGAAATAAAATCACAGCAGATACAACATACAGATGCCCATTATTTCATTTCCTCTCCAAAAGGGGCAAGAGAAATCTAAATGAGACATTGCTGTTGCTCTCCTTCCATACGGAAAGTTCAATTAGTCTTTGATATTTCACTGTATTTGTTTTTATCTTTTCCTACAGCTTCCATTTTCCTAAAGGTTTTATCTCCCTAGTCTCCACAGCAATGAAATACCACCAGATTCATTTTTTAATTACTAACTTCAGATGGGACCAAATTTGTGTATGGTGCTTTTTTAATAAACAGGAAGGAATTAATCTTTAGAAGTCTGTCCTGCCTATCATATGTGTAGGGCACTGTAATGGTTGCTCTGGAAGCCATAGCTGGACCAGAAGGACATACTCATCCCTCTGTTCAGGACTAATGAAGACAAAAGCACAGCTTCTTACCAAGTTTGTATCCCTTTATGTTTATGGCGGTTGACTGCAAAATACATTACTTAGTATTTAATTCAACATAGTATTTTTTGTGACACTGCTAGTGGAAGTCACTAATCTCATCCATCCACCTCATGTCAAGGTGATGCAAACATTGTTAGAGAGAAAGAACAAAAGATAATAATCATCTATCCATCAAGACATTAATGTAATTCCCATCCTTATAATATTTCGGTGGCTATCCAGAGTTGACTTTGAAACAATAATTTTAATCTCAGTCTGACAAAAAGGTTTGTTTTGGCAGGGACTTCTGCAGGAGAAACTGAGGAAAAGACAGTTATAACCTGCATATGCCATCAATAGCAAGTTTCTCTGATGCAAAGGGAACTTTAAAGAACCTTATTCTCACACAGAACCACTTAGCATGTATTATGGTAACTGATGTGATGCACCTGCCTTCTTTCTGTTTAGTTCAGGGTGGCTGTGAGGGCTGAGCTGGGGATGCAGTTGTTGAATACATGTGCAATGCCCGAGGCACTTCCCAGCAAAGCCAGATGTCTGCAGTCCCAACCCCTGCCGGAGGTATGATATTCTGCAGTTCTACCCCAGAGTGACGGAGATTTTGGAATTGGTTTCTTGAGTCGCTTGCCCAATATTTCTCAGACAAACAGAGCTGGAAATAAATTTTATCAAACTGGACTAGCCACTGGATCATAGTACTCCTTAATTGTGACGGTGCAGTATGTTAAAGCAGGTATGCATTTGTTTTCCAATATTCCTGTAAAACTTACCATTGGCCTGACTGTAAAAGAGCAAAAGAGTACTTAAGAAAGTAGTCCTAATAAAACAGGGTATTTCACTTGTCTGTGTACAGCTGTGTACCTGTTAGACAAGTTTCTGGCAATTAAAATAGGGTAAACAGGGAGGTCAACTGTATGCCTACCCCATGTGCAGATGTGAAGATAGGTATAGAGTAAACCACACTCTATAGACTTGAAGTAGACCTCACTGAGATTTCTTGTCTTATCTCTGATTCTCGATTGTTGCTTTGCAAAACAACTGTAACTAAAGTTTTTATAGATATATTTCAGACAGACAGATATACACACATATTAATATAAATACACATAGAACAGTTCATTATTCTTGACTGTGAGGACTTATGACTATTGACACTGTCAATTTTTATCTCATTACTCATCACTGCTTACTTCGAGTGCTAATAGTATATTTCCATGGAGTTTGTGTGTGCTGCAATGTAAATTCTGACATTGCTAGTGTCAGTCACTAATCTACCTCATTCAGTTCATGTCAAGATGATACATCACAATGCTCAACAACTGTCATCCCTGCTTTAAATAGATCTACATTTTTCTCAACTTTACAATTAAATATACATATATGTATCTTCGATTCAGCATCAAGTTCTGCTTTTACAGTATGACCACAAAAGTCATCCTAAATATTTTCTAAAGCAATTGCTAGACATTTTTGTTGATTTTGTTTTACAAAACATTTTAGAAAAGAAAAAAATATCCAGATATTTAAATTTGGTCAAGATTTTTTTCCAAAATATAAAAATTTATTTTCTCTCACTGAATTGTCATTCCTATCTATTTACTAGCACTGGTTTATAGCATTTCAAAATTGATTAAAAAAACACCAGTTTAAAAATACTTACAAATATCACAAGCTAACCAGAATATTTTAATTAACTAATGTCACTATGTTTTTGAGTATAATTTTAAAGGAAAACTTAAGCTTTTTGCTGTTTAATGTACTGTATTTTCTGCAGCTTCTCCTCTGTGTCACCATTACAGTGCTTTTGTTCATGTTATTCTCTGTAGAAGGCCCAGTCTTCTTCTTCTTCACAAATCTTATTATACTTCTTTTTTGCAGTTCTGATAATACACTCTATTCATCTTTTACCTGGGTTTTTCTTTCCATCTGACTCTTCTGTTCTTTCATATATACTTGCTTTTCTTTCTTGCTTTAGTCTGTTCAGCAGCAGTAAATAGTGTTGTTTTGGTGACTGGGTGTATGGGACTGTTTCAGCTGATGGTGTAGACAGGAATGTCAGCAACTGTCCAGCTAGTGTTGATATGCCCCATGGCTTTGGATGCCACACCTGACCCTTCACAGGGTGAATGCTCCTCTGACACCCAGGACCGGGAAGCTGATTCACATGAGTGACTTCAGGAAACACCTGCAGAAGTGGAGTACAGTTTTTGTGCCTCTTGGGCTGTCTATATCAGTTCAGCTGTGAACCTGGCTTGAACATGGATCAACAGAGATCACCAGGCACAGGAGCAGTTGGGGTCTCCTTTGTGCTCACAAGCTGTGAAGGATCAGGTTCCCTGTGGTTACCAAACTCTCTTCTGGCCCCTGTTACACACTGAATACATTTATACCCTGCTTGGTCAACACCTGTATGACCTATCCCACCAAGCAGACCCATCCAGGATATGTTCATTGTTCTTGAACCCTGTAAAATTGTCATGGGAAACAAGGAGCCACTAGTCTTTGAAATCACACTACAGGAATTCATCCCAGCTCTACATCAAGGTAAGTCAGTTCCATATCCTGGCTTTCATGGGAAGCAAACTTTTAACAATAATCACAAGAAAAATCTAAGATGTGCTTGGCAGCCCAATACTGGCACCAAAGGCCCAAGAGTACCATGACACAACATCACAGCTAAGTGTAGATGTAGGAGGACACTACAGGAAGATAGATAAGTACATAAATAAATAAATAAACAAGCAAGGAACTTCAGGCTTTACTGAGAAATCTCCTTTAAAAGGGCAAATCCACAAAGGAGGCTAACAAGAATAGGTAATGTACTGAAACTATAAGAGTGATGTAATATGAATGTTATAGCTCCCAGACAAAAAATTTCCCTTGCTTCTTTTTAGCAATATCCATTTCTGGTGAACCTGAGTATCCAGCCAAACTATCTTCATAAAAATATCCTCCAAGAAAGTCCGTTAATGTAATCTGCAATTATAAAGGCAAGCTTCTGTAATAGGAAAAGCCTGGAAAATATCTATTTCAACATTGTTTTGAGCTGTGTAAATGTGATAAAATGTCCTTTCCTTCCCTTCCCTTCCCTTCCCTTCCCTTCCCTTCCCTTCCCTTCCCTTCCCTTCCCTTCCCTTCCCTTCCCTTCCCTTCCCTTCCCTTCCCTTCCCTTCCCTTCCCTTCCCTTCCCTTCCCTTCCTTTCCCTTCCCTTCCCTTCCCTTCCCTTCCCTTCCCTTCCCTTCCCTTCCCTTCCCTTCCCTTCCCTTCCCTTCCCTTCCCTTCCCTTCCCTTCCCTTCCCTTCCCTTCCCTTCCCTTCCCTTCCCTTCCCTTCCCTTCCCTTCCCTTCCCTTCCCTTCCCCTCCCTTCCCTTCCCTTCCCTTCCCTTCCCTTCCCTTCCCTTCCCTTCCCTTCCCTTCCCTTCCCTTCCCTTCCCTTCCCTTCCCTTCCCTTCCCTTCCCTTCCCTTCCCTTCCCTTCCCTTCCCTTCCCTTCCCTTCCCTTCCCTTCCCTTCCCTTCCCTTCCTATTCAGCTGGAGCTTACTGTTCAGCAAGACTGGAACCTTGAAAGTTTTAAAGGAATGAGATTGTGCAACAGAGAAGCTATAAATAATGGACAACTCAATGCTGCAGCTGCACAATATAACTACTATCTCTCATTTTCAACAGCAAAAGAAATTGCATTGATCTGGACTCAAACAGACTTAAGCACAAGAAAATCTGTGGTGCACATGGAATGGATATCATTGAATCTATTCCAATTATTTCATTGATTATGTGCATTTTTTTTCTCCAGTGTATGAACTTACACATGTATGAGAACTTGAAAGAAATACATTCAGTGCCTAGCAGGATTTTGATAATAATATAACCTTTGAAAATCTCATTGGGAGCCGATCTACATTTTTAAATGCCTAAATTTCCTTTAAAACCTGGTCTTCTGTGACTGTAATTTTGTCCTAGTATAAGAATGTGCAACATAGTGTTTGAATCTTCCTCGGAAATTGCCTGGCTTTTTCACATTACTTCATTAATAAAAATAGACAAACAAACAGGAGGGAAAAGGGAAGACAGGTTTTATTTTCATATTGATTTCTGGAAGAATGCATGAAAGCATGCATTCTTTACAAATAAGCATAAAAATGTTAATGTGTTGATCTTTTTTGCACAGGTGAAAAGGCATATTGGTCCGGAAGAGCAATGGTGATTGGGTCTTTGGTGCTATTGATCTAAGAAGTAAATACCGATTGGGATTAGAGCAAACACTATCACAGACAGAGTTGTAGGGAGAGCAGTAATTCTGTTCTACTTAGCATAAGAAATGCAAAATAAATTTGTTTGCATTAGTTGAATGACTTAAACTTTCAGAAATAACTTTGTTTTACATGGTGTAACTGGGAACAGGATTTAACCCGTAAAGCTAATTGAACTTTATGGATGAGCATATACACACAAAAAATAATCAGGAAATCAAGAAGTTGTATTTCCCAAGGCAAACATAACTCATCTAGCTTGCAGAGATGTAGATTATATGAATGATTAAAATGTAGCAGTAATAAGAAATACTACCTATGCACATGGAGGTCAAATTTTAATTCCTGTGGGATCCGTAACTTTGAATTTTCTGATGTATGTATTTAAATTTTCAGACATAATGTTGATTTTCATGTTGAACATAATTTAGTTTTTGGAATCACATGTACTAACCCCACACTACTTAGTTCACCTCTCAGCAAAGTATGCTTTTGAAGTAACAGTGATATGATAGTTCTGGCATAGCTCTGATTAATTGAGCTGCTGCCTAGGAGTTATACACACACCTCTTGATACATAAAAATCTAGTCTGCTTTGAATTAAGCCTAGATCATCACTACTTGTTTTTCACATGAGCAAACAAACCTAATGACAGTGTTATGGATTCAAGAAAGGTTTCAGATGCAATCGTGGTAGACTGCACAGCTAAGACATACATATATCCTTTATTTAGGATGACAAAAAACTTAAACATATCTTTCAGTACTGTCTCATACAAACACAGTACATCACTAGCCTGGACACCAAGTTATTTAAATCTGTTATTTAGTACCATAATAAGTAGCAATTTAAATACAAGATAAAATCATTACATTGTCTTGTTTACTACTGATGTTAATGTCAAGCTGACGTGTAATGCTCCAAAAAGGCAGCCTATGATTTGTTATCATTAAACTGTCAGTTCTGTCATGTGCTAGGCATAGATTCAGTCTATATTTCTTTTAGCATATCACTTTATTTTCTATCAGTCAAAAACCAAAGTGTTTTAATTGTGTCTCTGCTATTTTTCTATTAACTGTTTCATGCATTTTTTTTTCTCTGGCCTTTTAATTGCAGTTTAATAGTGGTCATTAACACATTAAGGGGTGTTAGAAGAACATTTGAAGTCCTCTTGACTTCTACCAAAGTTGACACTTCAATGCTACAGTAATTTCAGCTATTCATTTATTTAATAGTGACCTATGCAAATGTGGAACCATGTCATTTTACAAATTGACTGTAATAATTAACTAGAAAGGCAGAGTAAAATGAAACAGGTTATAATTAGAATAAAACTGCTACAGTATTACGTCAGCTAGAATAAAATAATCTCAAATGATTAAATTGGTTTCAATTATTAAGAATCAGTTTAATGTACCCACTGTTCTGATTTTTTACATTTCTCTTTTTTGTGTGCATTAGATGTCACCTCATACAATTTATGCATTTTATTCATCTTGGTAAAACAGGCATTACAAAAGTTTAATTAAGTAGTAAAAGACTTCATATTATTCCGCTGAATTCTAAATTAGTTGCAGAAAGAAATGATGGTGCATAGTACATACCATTCATACACATTTCAATTAGATGCATCTATTGTTAGCTAATATTTCTCTACTCCAGTGTATAGACAGAAGTACTGATATAGAGGAATATGTAGTTATATACAGAGATAAAATGATGCTGGCTCCCACTGTATGTTTTTAACTCACAGGAACAATATAATTTTCCACTATATTATTTAGATTTTTATCTTTAAGCTACTCATGTCACTTTTTATGATATATGCTTAGAGTATGGAATTTAAAAATGAAATTTTCCTTAAAGTTTTCACCTTGTTTATTCAGTTGTTCATTTTACAGATCTTATATATGTATACAAACAAGTAGATCAATTTATGGAAGTCTGTTACTTTGTTTTTCTGTTTGTTTCTTTTTTTCCAAATAATGTATTTGGAAAGGAAAATACACTTAATATATTCTCAAACAAGAATAAATGATGTCACAAGCCAACAGAAACCAATTCCAGTAATTTTTGTCTCTTCTCTTGTCCAGATAAGCAAAACCCTGGGTATCTGTACTAAGTTATTCAAGAGTAGTTCATGCAAAGGCTAGAGAAAAAAAAAAAAAAAACATGTGCCCTGTGTTGGAAATGCATGGAAATAACAGAAATGCAACCAGGGTATTGCAAAGTCTTTACCATCAAAAAAGTGACAATTCGTTGCTGTGTGACCTCCATGTTTAAAAATCAGTGATGTTCTACTAATGAATAAACTGCAGATAAACTGTATGAGTGAATATATTGTTATTATTTTGGTGTGACAAAAAACTATAGGCTGCACTCCTAGAAAAATCCAGTCCTGCTTCAGTATTACGTGACTTCTGTATAGATTCTTGAGAACCCTCTTGTTCTGTGATGATGCTACAGTTTCTGATGCTAACATTCATAAAAGTATATCAGACTGTAGGACTGTTACCTAAAATTACTCTTTATATATAGATTTCTCATTGCTCCTCTGATGCATTGAATTCCAGGAGGGGCAGTTATATCAGTAACAGAGTGCATGCATGCTGCATTAATTATGGATTTGACAGGACTTCTAGTCTCCCTTAAGCAGGGGTAAACACTGTATCATGAAATATGCCATTGATATCTGGAGCATTTTCTGTGCAAGTGTGCCTATCAGTAGAAATTGCAGTATTGGATTTTTTGAAAAAAAAATCTATTGTGAAAAAAAAAAGGAGAATATGAGATGTTATCATTAGCTGAACACTTTTTTTTTGTTTTGTTTTGTTTTTTTTTTAGAAAGAAACCCTACTGGTTGCTTTGACGTTGCTTTCAGCATAACAATCTTAAAGGAACAAAACACAGTTAGCAACCTATGTCTCTCATGGATTTGGTTAGGAAAATTCATGACATCTCAAGATCACTGGAAGTCCTGAAGCTCCAAACAATTGGCCTCTGCTTCACATTCCCAGGAAGGGGTCCTGGGAACCTGAGGACCTTCAACTACAGTGACAAAACCAGATTTTGAAAATCCCCAAAGCTTTATATTTTATAGTTTTCATAAAGATAGGTGCTGACACTATGGAGGAAGTTTTCCAAGTTTTAAAGTAACTCTTCTGTGGCACCCCTACCTTTCTCAGGGTTCCTATAAACTTGCCAAGATAAATTCTATGTATTCTAAATAGAACTAGCCTTCTTTTTATGTATTGTAATTAATGTTGTGCAGTTGTAAGAATGTAATTGTTATTAATTACAACTTGCAAATGTAATTAAATTTCTTTGCATGGAACAAAGACAACCAGTAGATCACGATTAACTCCATTTATTCAAAAAATTTAATATGTCAAATTATGGTAACTCAGTACAAATAACCTATTCCTGTAGATCTTATAGATGTTAAATGTGTAATTTACTCACATAGTTATTTTATTCTACACCAACTGCTTTCCAGATCTTTGGGATTCATTTGCTGAAAATTTGCTTTTTGAGCACTTCCTACCACATTTCAGAAAACATCAAACAGCCCAAAGATGGGACACACAGGAATTTGCAAAATACATCTCAACTTCTCAGAAGAAATACAGAAAAAAATATATATATTAATCTGTGCAAACTATATAATAGTGTACATTGGCAAAAAGCAGTGTAAAGAGAGTTTGGTACTCTGCATAAAAGAATGGTGAAGACCTGAGAGTGACTGACGTCCAGCAGGGATGTCCTGTGGCTGTACCAGGAAGCTGACAGAGTGACTGGGTGACATTACTGTTGAGATTTTGACAGATCATGGAATCATAGGTTGGAAAAGACCTTCAAGATCATCACATCAAGCAATCTGAGACCCATCACTAAATCTTAGTGACACATCCACATGTCTCTTAAATACCTTCAGGGATGAGGATTCCATCACTTCCCTGAGCAGCACATTCCAATGCTTGACCACCCTCTCCATGAAGAAATTCTTTCTAATATCCAAGCTAAGCCAGTGCATCCCCTGGTGCAATCATAAGATTTCTTTCAGTCTCCAGTTTACAAAATACTTACAACTCATGCCTCACCCAAAAAAGAAGTATGAAAATGGCCTCGTGTCAGTCTGTCAGGGAAAGTTCATCTCATGACTAGTTACTTGAAAATCTGGCATATGATCTAAATTTGTCTAAGCTCCCTTTATAAAAATGAAGATTAATTTATTTTAGAGGACCTCCCAAGGTCCTCTCCTGCTGCTCAACATCAGTGGAGAACAAAATGAAGTCAATCTGAGCCATAACAGCTAGCTTAGCTTTTAGGCATCTGTGGAACTTTATAAGTTAATGATGAGATTTCATTTAGATAAAATAACCTTCTCTAAATGACCAAGTTTTAGATCAACTCTAGTGTTTCCAGCACTCATTCAAAGCATAAAGAGCCTACCTACCCTGTCAGTTGCTCTGAAACTTACCCAGTTCCTGATTTATCACTACTGTGGTAGTAGGAAGAGGAGTATAAAATTAATCACATACATTGGCTCAGCAAATGCATTTCACAGAATCTATAAGATCTTGGCTGAACAAGACCTGCATGTTCTGAAGGGAAAGAAATCAAAATAAAGCTTTCTGAGACCAATTCCTTCCTCTTCTTTCCCTAATTAGGTTAAAGGAGAGAAAGCAAGAAAAAAACTTAAGCTATGAAATCCTCCAGCCAGGAGGAGAGAAGTAACAAAATAAGTATCCCATTAAACAATACTACTACTGCTGCAGCTCACCCTTCAGATTGCTAGTAATCTTCAGCTCATTGTACATGCAGCCAAAACTCTCACCCTGGCAGAACTCTTTCATCACTTGTATTATCCCATTGCCCTCAAAACTTTCCTGCTTTTCCCTCTAGAAAAGCACTTTTTTTTTTTTTTTTTTTTTTTTTTTTTGTGAAATAACAGCCTTGTTAAATGAAATCGAACTCTTTACTCACACACACACACACACACAAAAGTGCTTTTCTAGAGGGGTTTAGTTTGGTTTGGTTTCTTCTGTTTTAAACTGTATTAGCAAGAAGGTTGATGGAAGACCATTCACTTGCTGACCAGGAAATAAGAAAGAAAGCAATCTAGAAACTTTCTTTACCTTCTGATGACACATACATCTCTTTGTATACTAGTAACAATATTTAACTGTCAGAAATTAATCAGCCTTTCCTTGCTTTATAATTTTTTTTCAGAATCTCCAGGGAGATCTTCCAACTTTATCTATTCAGCAGTCACCATTTTTAATCCTTTGAACAATCTACCCTCATTGATCTATCACACCTACATGTTTTTCATAATCTCTTATGGACAAAAACTAAAGACAAAAATAATCTAATGTGTTTTCTTTTTAAAAAATACTGTTATACCCCCTTTTAAATTTACAATATCTTCTTTACAGCAGATGTCTAGAATCAGATTCACCAGGTTCAATAGTACTCCTTGCTAGACTAAGTGATAGACTGCAAGAATTGTGCAGAGTTCCCAGATGGGTTATAAGCTGAGGTCTCTGCAGACTCATGGAAAGCACACATGGCTCATGAGACTTTGCCTCTCCTCTATTTTTTCATCTTGTAGAGAGGTAATAGTAGTGTGTCTGCAAAGAATAATTTGCTGTTGAATGAAAAGTTTCTTACAAACACGGCTTGGACTGATGTGGGTGTAAATGTATGAGCAATACTAGCATCCATAAATTCATAAAGCTGTTATGGCACAATAGGAGTCTGTGGCACTTATAAGGATGGAAGAATTTGGTTTTCTCCTGAAATGCCTTTCTCTCTTTATTCTTGTTGTTTTTGTTCTTTTCACTAATATTATTTTGTTTATTTGTTTGTTTTCCATGAGAACATGGCAGTTGCATAAAACAATTTTTCCTCAGAAAGAACAATAACATGAATTAGGACTGGTATCATATACTATCCCTCTAGTATAAGTTTGGTTGAAAAAGTTAAAAAAGTTTTGCTTAGCTACAGTACTGATTGTGGCTACTAGCTTTTTCCTTTTGTAATTCCCATCTCTTGCCTTCTTATGAGACTGACACTAAGCTTTGTCACTGACAGCTTGCCTATCTCGGTGAGATTCACACAAAGAAAATGTGTGAAAAACTGAAATGAAAAGGCTGTGTTTGTAGATTGTTGTAATGCAGGAAAATAAAATATGTGCTGAATGTGACTGGGCAGAACTTTAGAAACAAAAATCCTATTACTTCTTTCCTTTTTACTCGGGTTATATTTGACTTTGCTGTCATTAGCACTTGCGACAGTGAAACAGAAAGGAAATGTGTACCCAAGTTGTTAAACTTTGACTACTGGCTCAAAATATTTGGATATTAATGTGTTTTTCTAGTGATGATCACATCTGTTGATCACAGTGATGATGAATGACAGAAATATTCAAAATTTAAACTTGTTTCCAAATTTTACAGCTATTTTTATCAGAGGTGAAACCACAGCTATGGATAAGAACATCCACAAACTCAGTCTGATATCCTATGACTCCAGATGTTCCAATCTGTATTTATGATCTTTCTCTGTATTTCTAGCTTCTAGTCTCCTTGATTCTCTTTCTTGATTTGCACATAGTATTAGTCTGCCATTTAACTTTAATTTTTTAAGCTAACTAGAAAGAAGAGGCTGAACAAATATTGGAAACATTTTCTTTGAGTATCCATTTGAATTAAACAGCCAGGTAACATTTGACCATGTTTGTGACCCCTTCGTGTTTGCTTTTCATGAATTTTCAAGTGTTTGATCTCTGTTAGAGAATGGATTAGTAAAAAGCAAATTTGTAATTCAAATGCTGGAAACTCCACGAGCACCAATTTAAAATTGTATATTCAGATATTATATTTGAAATTTGAAATTCACATTGATTTGATTAATGAAGTGAGTTACAGCCAGCTCATGGGCCTGTTATTTCACCTGGGGGAAAGTGATAAGGTCTTTTCAATGATCTTTGTCCCTAAATCTAATCCTGTGGGATTTTGTTATTGTTGTTGTTGTTCGTTTTTCCCAACTTTGTTTGTAGTCCTGGTGAAAGTTAGTGCAGCCTCCAGGTTAGTCTAACTTCTAGCTATTGTGAAAACTGCCACCAACACTTTTACTATGATGAGGTAGTGAGCAGATCAAACCGAAGACTGGCACCTGGGAAATGCACCTCATGTCAGTGAAAAAAGGAGTGTCTGACTTCCATTATTTGCAATTTTGGGGTGGAGTGTACCAGCAATGTATTTACTGGTTTTAGTAATTATTTCCTAGTTTCACAAATAGTTCAAGATAAAAAACTAACATTTTAAAACAGATTTATTTATTTCAAATTATCCATTGAGTTCAGATAGCATAGATGAAGGAGACCAGCTGTTTCATCTTTGTTGTCTGGCAAGGATGAGTATCAACTGGATGTTGTCACTGAAGAAAATGTAAAGGATGCACCAAAAACATCTTCCTGCATACACTGCAGTCATATTTGCTGTGTTCTGTATAGATGTTCAAGCAGTAAAGCATACAGTACAAATGAACCTCAAAACATTTTTGAAGCTGTAAAGTCTCTTAAGATGTATATAAGGCTTTTAACACATCTTCTCCTGCCACCCATTCTGTCCCTGGAGCAGTTAGCTAATATCCTTGGGGAAAATGGTCTTTTTAACCATGTACAATAACTTCACATTAAAACTTCAAAGTTGTTTAAAATACATTAATTTTTTATTCTTTTTTTTTTTCTTTCAACACTGGAAAAAAAAAAACACCTATATTTGCATGTTCTTCCCACTAAATTCATTGCCTTTCCCCTCTTTATCTTTCTTTTTTTCTCCCCATGAGAGTGTTTGCTAAAGGACCAACCAACTCAGGAGCATATTATCTAGGGAGAGCAGAGGAGCTCAGAAAGTACTGACTTCCATAAAAAGGTTGTTTTCTGTCCCTCTGTATTTTTAACAGTAATTTTTTTTTCCTCTTTCAGCATTTGCCCTTTTTATGTAGTTAAAAATAAAAATAATAATAATAATAAAATACAGCGATCTCTCTTCAGCATTCATTGATACAATGCAGAGATCAGCACATGGAAGAGGAGAAGGAAAAGGGGAAGAGGGACATGCAGGACATCTTGCCCTGGCCCCCTGTTTCAATGACAGTACCCCAGTCAGTTACACTATGGGACACTATGAGACATCCTAAATCTATCACTACATCTGTCCTGGCCCCGGAAGATTGCTCTGGAGAAATTAATGTAATAACACAAGGCCAACTATTTTATAAATAAGAATATAGAGGCAAAGAGCTGGTAAGTGAGATGGCAAAGCACATGTGTGGATTTCTGAGAACCACCAGGAGCAGAAATGTAACTTAAGCTACAAACACATCTCTGCTCCATCAGTGAGCAAGGAGCTAGTACTTTGGAGTATGTCATTCTTTCCAACTGAACTTCAGTCTAGAGATAAGCAAAGGATGGATTAAGACTTAAAAGTTATTTAGAGAAATTTATAAAAGTGGACATGAATACATTAATATGGAAAGTTTTCTCTCCTTTTCTTCAGCAGAGTTCCATAAACTACTTGCGTTTGTTTATTACTGCAAAACCATTCCTCATATTTAGGCATTTGCAAAAATTATTGGCTCAAACAGATTGAGTTTATCCAAGATTTTCCTGTTAAAAGTTTAGATAAGCTTGAATCAGCAAATACTGTCCATCATCTTAACACTTGGACACACACACACACAAAAATGTTATAACAAGCACTGGCTGAAGTGGGAAAAGCTAAATGTAATAGATTATCCAGCTGAAAAAACAGACTGGAAATTTCCTTTAGAACACTCACCTTACAGAGTTTCGCCTAATAAACCACATGCATATGCTGTACTAAATCTGGTTTGATTTCAAAGATTCATCACAGAGACCCATTTTACTCCTATTCCAGATGAAAATTTGGTCCTGCTCCAAAAGGGTACACAGACTACTAATGAACATTGTTTCCTCTATTTTCTCCTGCTTGCCTTTTTGTTCT